>NC_142676.1:24862630-24865130 GCF_964200805.1 Pocillopora damicornis
GCCTGGCTCAGATGAGATCGAGGCAAACCTAGAACGGTTATTGTTTTCTTGGAAGGATCGTTTGTCCAAGGAAACTCTCCATCAATTAGAATGCCTTCGCAAACACATACAAAAGGGGTGTCTTTCGGACATACCTCCTGGGTGTGGAACAGAAAAGAATGAACGTCTACACAGACATATAAATAGATCGCTCCTCTGTGGTGTCTCTAAGATTGAACCAGAACTCGCGATAGCTGTAATGAGTTGTGCATTGTTTGCCTGGAATTGCAAACGACAAATAAACAGATTGACCTCGAGAGCTAAGCCTGTTATGCCAGTTGAAATAATTAGAGAAGGTAACCTTTCATCGCCACAACAACACATGAAGCAATTTGAAATTTCTCATGCAGAGGACTTCATGAGCACACGGAGTAAAGTAAATTTTCCGGGACTCGTAGAGCGACTTAAAACCCGGAGTATCGTAGATTATATCATCCAAAGAGTTCTACATCTCCAAGATTTTATGGACGCCTTTACGGAAAGATGTAAAAACAAAACGGTAGATATCCTGGCTTTCCTTTGGTCCACCAGTTTAAAAACTGAAAAGTTTATAGAAGTAGAGAAAAAGATGAATTCTTTGGAATTAGACTTAACTGCTCAACACATGGACAATTTGATAAGGAATCTTTCGGGTTTTAACCTTGAAGTTGACAAGATCGAAAGAGATGGGAACTGTTTTTTCAGAGCAGTTGCCTCACAGCTCAATAGACACCTGAGGGAATACAAGGAACATATCGAAGGGCATTGCAATTCCCTTGGATTAGGAATTAGTGAAGCCTTCGACACACGTAGACTTAGGGAGCTGTTTGTGAAAGAAGTCTCTGATAACATTGAAGAGTACAGAGACTGGATGACAACTGGCGTTAATGGGTTAGAGGAAGTTTACAAATTTAGCCAAGACGGATTTTTCGCAAATGAAGTTGGTGATTTATACGCGAGAGCAACAGCTAAAGTCTTGAAAATTCCAATTGTGATTATTACCGCTCTCCCTTCCACACCTACGGTGCCATTCCTACCACACGAATTCCTTACCACCACACGCATCTACATTGCATATGATCATTCTGGGCCAGGCCACTACGATGCCACAAAAGGTACTCGATAATTGTTCAATAACCTTAGGTTAAATTAGCAGTTATAAATTCTGATAATGCTACATACCTCCTCATATATCGAGGTTTGAACTGAGAATTTTTCGAGATCCTCCCGATGTCTTGGCACCCTTATAAGGTTGAAGTCTTGTACTAGTACTAAGTTGTAAATGCTTACGTTAATAAAACTGAGCCGGAAATCATTTAATGGAGAAAATGATGTTTTCTTCATTTGTGCTGAAACGAATTCTGTAAATCGAGGTTATTTCAGATATAAGCAATAACTATTTACCGACGTGTAGGTGGCTAATAGTAGACATTTAACGAGCCGCGAAGCAGCTTGGCAAATATTCACTAATAGCCACGACACTGAGGCGAATAGCTGTTTTTAGTACACACTAAATCAGTGAGATAATATGGCACAAAAAGATGATTTTAATAATCAATTTATTCCTGTACGTGCGGCAGCGTGAAACTCGCGAGTTGCTCGGAGGTAAATAGCAAAGGATATTCAGAGTTTGAGTAGCCAGTCAGAGCACACCTTCAACGCTGTCCACTGCTTTAGTATATACTAATGACCTTTAACTTGTCGAAACCTTGTCGAAAACCATTGCATTAATTCTTGACATGGTTTCATCGTTTCATCGTTTCAAGTGAGAATGACTGTGACGAACAAGCGAAGGAAACAAGATGCACTTGCGGTAAAAACAAGAAAAATAAGTCAGTTTCAGACATTTTCTGTGTTTCTGGTAAATGCCCGTGCCACAAAGTGAACCACTCTTGTACCCGCTCGTGTAGATGTTACAATTGCAAAAATACGTGCAATTCCAATGAAGTTGTGAAGGTAAAAAAGAGTCTGAAGAGAGGCTGTAGGTGCGGAGTTGGACAAAAGAGCAAAGGGGACGGAGAACCAAATGCAAGTCACAAGTCGTGTCAAGACAGTCTCCGCAAGTCGAAGTGTCCGTGTGTAGCGGGTGGCATAGGATGCACCGAAGTCTGCAGATGCTTTAATTGTGGAAACATTGTTCAAGCTCGAGCTGACCCGGGAAAATCCCCAAAACGAAAGAAGCGAAATAGGGCGACCGTCTCTCCATATAAGAGGAAAAAGGGATCAAAGTTCATGATAAGTCAAAATGCAGAGGTGGATTGTGGACCATGGAGAAACATTGAAACGCTTTGTTTGATGGTTTGCCGGGACGTGATGCTAAGTCAAGGACTTTCCATAAATTCAAAAAATTTGCGTGATTTGTATGATTTCGTGGCTAAGTCTCCTGCTGTTATGGAAATGTCTTTAAACATAGCTGCGAAGTCTACAGCACAGATTGCGGCTAAAATAGCGCATCTAAGAGGCATTGATTTGTAAAATACAC
>NC_142676.1:24870130-24892630 GCF_964200805.1 Pocillopora damicornis
CTTATTTTCCTATCATCCTTGGAAAGTGGTATACTACTAAGTCAATGGAAAGAGGCTAACATCTGTGCTGTATTCAAGAAAGGAAGTAGATCCAACCTGGAAAACTATAGACCTATTTCATTGACTTGTACAGTATATAGAATTATGGAACATATTCTTCACAGTCATACAATGAAATATCTTGAAAGGCACGACATTCCAGTAGACTCGAAACATGGTTTTAGGTGAAGACGCTCAACGGAAACACAGCTCGTCTATATTTTTCATGACATAGCAAAAGTCCTGGATACGAATGCATTTGTATTACTGGACAGTCTTGATTTCCCTAAAACTTTTGATAAAGTCCCTCACGTTCGCTTTTAACAAAAACTGCACTTTTATGGTATCCGTAGCCCTATATTGTTTTGGATCAAGTGTTTCCTTACTGAGCGATACCAGCGCGTAGTATGCGATGGAAACTTCTCCACAAGGTCAAAGGTCACTTCTGGAGTCTCAGAGAGCACTGTTTTGGGGCCTCTGCTTTCTTCAATGTATATCATTGACTTACCATCAAACATCAATTGTAGCGCTCGGTTATTTGCTGATGACTTTCTATTGTAGGTTTCGATAGTGGACCCTTTACATGATAAGAAAATCCAGGATGACTCGTGCAGTCTTGAGAAATGGCAGTCAATGTGGCAGATGGAATTTAACCCCAAGAAATGCTATGTGCGTCTCACTTAAGCGCGAACCATCCATTGCAAAATTTTACATCTGTGGCAAAATTTTAGAATACGCAAATTCCCATCCATACTTGGGAGTTGAAATAGATAATAGACTTAGATGGAAGGAAAATATAAATCATATTTGTAACACCGCCAACAATGTGAGGCTTATTTAAGAGAAATTTCTGGTTCTATACAGAGAGCATCAAAAAGACGTTATATGTTACCTTAGTCCAGCCTAAGCTCGAGTACGCGTCCGTTGCTTGGGACCTACATTGTCATGCGACATGCGACATTTTCAGACTGGAGGGAGTGCAAAGAGTATCAGCCCCTTTTTGTAGAAACGATCATGACTGGTCGTCAAGCGTCACGTCCATGCTAGAAAAATTAGAACTTTGCACCCTTGTATAAAAGAGAATAAGATCTCGCTTGATCTTAATCTATAAAGTTACTCCGGTTTAGTTGACAATGAGATTAGCGGTTTTTTAATTTCGGTAAAGAGACCTGTATCAGGAACAGGCATAGGCTTAAAGTTTCTTGAACCTAACTGTAAGAAAGACGTTTTCAAATTTTCTTTTTCCCCAAGAACTGCTTGATAATGGAATCAGCTCCTCCCTGATATGCCTGATATTACGTATCTTGTCGAATTTATGAATTACCTTGATAAGAGCGTGTCAAATTTGTATAGTTCACTTTTTATTCTGCATTGTAATTATTGTAGCTTTCTCGATATGATCGGTGCCAAACTCAGCGACCAAAGGTATTTGAAGCATGCAAGCCATTTCAAATTTACCATACAGTGCAGCAACTTCCCGTGACAGCCCACCGCGCTTCAAAATCAAGCCAAACGCAGTCTCCTTTTCTCATAACGGCCTCAGGCCGAAAGCAATTTCGTAAAAAGACGCTTCAAACGGCTCATGAAGGCTGAAAAATGTCACAAATGCCCCGATTAACATTTCATTTAACTTTATTGAGACATTCAGCCGGAGTTGTAATTTAGATATGCAATTTTCAGGGTTTTATTCATAACCCTCGTAGATTTTGTTCGTCTCACGTCAACAATTATTAAGAAAGAAAACTTTAATGGGTACTCCCCAAGGGGGCTTTTCAGCATCTATTTATATAACTTCATCAGATCAATAATATCAAAAACTAACGACTATTTACATTAATATCACTAATTATATCAAAACTAATAGCTGTTTGCAAGAATGTGACTCTGAAGTTTCTCCTTAAATGCCTTTAGGGAGGCACACTGTCTTAATTCAGGAGATATATTGTTCCAGAGCCTCGCCCCTCTAAAGGCAAAGGACCGCTGACCAGACCCTGACCTAAAGAATGGAACCTGTAGAGCTTCACGATTTCGTGTCCTACGATTATGTGTGAGAGATTATTCAGCGTTAATTGATTTCCGGTTGTTTTTTTGCGATAAGTGACAGATGATTGAACAATAGGATCATATTATATATTTAAAATGAGAGAGACCAGAGCGAAAGACAGAGAACGGTGAGAGAGAGCGGGAGATTAAGTTGATTTTATAAAATAAAAACGTGAAGTTTCGGAACATAGCAGATTCTTTAGTCTCATTTCCGACACAGAATGTCCGATCTCTTAACAAACTTACTACTCAAGTAACTAAGGGCAAGATGGTTCATGCATTTATAAGTCATGACAGTGGCTCTGAAAAATAAAAGCTGATCTACAGAGAGTCAGTTTAGTTCGCGTAATAGAGGGGTCATATGATCGAACTTTCTAGTCTTAGTAACAATTTTACAAGCAAAGTTTTGCACTAGTTGTAACTTCTTGATGTTGGTCGTAGAAGTATTGGACCACACTGTCGAACAGTACAGCATTTTACTAAAGACTAACGATGATATTAATTGTTCGAGCGTTTTCCCATCAAAACTATTTTTTACTCGATTGATCTGGTATAGTTTTGCCATACAGGAGGACACAACGTTGGAAATATGGCAGTCATATGTGAGGTGAGAGTCCAGGGTAACACCTAAATCCTTCGCTGACGCGACTGGTTCTAAGGACTTGCCCAGAAAAGACACCACAGGAGAAGAGGAAAACCTCTTCCTCAGCTGCCTAGTTGCGATGAGCACAAACTTGGTCTTGTCTGGGTTTATCAATAGCTGATTTTCACAGCACCAAGCTGCGACGCGCAGTAGGTCTTGTTCTAGGTTTGCAATCGCCGTGTCTACGTCAGGTGAAGAAAATGACACGAAGACCTTGGAATCGTCGACATATGATTCAAGACCACACACTTGAGGCGCGCAAGGCAGATCGTTTAGATAAATGCAAAATAGCAATGGTGAGAGAATTGCCCCCTGAGGGACTGCGTGGGTGATAGGCAGGGGATCTGACAAGATGGAATTGATCCGAACTGACTGTGATCGGCCCGTTAGATAGCTTTTAAACCAGTTCACTACATACGGAGGAGCTCGACGGACGAGAGTTTAGCAAGCAGCTTATTATGATTCAAGCTGTCGAAAGCCTTCGAAAGGTCTAACAGGGTCAAAGCGGTTAAGTTCTTCTTGTCCATTGCCTCCAGGAGGTGGTCTGCCATGAAGAGGCTTAAAGTCTCAGTCGAATGAAGTTTCTTATTTCCACTCTGGTGAGAAGAGAGTCTACCGTTGCTAAAAAGATATGCTCTAAACTGATTGAGAACAACCTTGTCACATATCTTAGAAGCAACAGCAAGTAGTGACAGGGGCCGATTATTTGAGGCTACTTCATGGTCCCCTTCCTTAAGTAAAGGAATCACTTCCGCGAATTTCCACGCATTGGAATGCTTAGCAGACTCGAGAGAAGAGTTTATAATCTCAGTAAGGGGACCCAAGATGACAGGAAGACAATCCCTGTAAACTCGGGTATGTATTTTGTTAGGACCTGGAGACTTGTTTAGCGACAAAGATGAAATAATGCGTCGCACCTCTTCACACGACACACGCTTAAAGTCAAAAAGATCTCCAGCAGGCGGTGATGGTAACTGCTGCTCCGACCAAGTGATGTTATTAATTTCTGCAAGATGACTAGCAGCGAGGCTGCAGTCTTACCAACTGACGTAAAAAATACATTAAACTCATCGGCGACTGTCTTCAGGTCTTTGGTATAAACTCGTTGAGGCTCTTTGTTCTTTGATGGAATAACGCGATTGATTACTTTCCAGAGTGAACTAGGATTGCTCTTGTTTTGTTGAACTTAAAGAAAAGTATAATTCCGCTCTGTTTCTCTCAGTATTTCTTTGATGGTATCCCTGGATTCTTTATATTTACTCCAATCCGAGGGGTCGCGAGACTGAAAAAAATTGCGGTGAAGTAGGTCTCTTGTTTTCATGAGTTGTTTAATGTCTCTTGATACAAATGGACAAGGGCGATGGCGAATCCTGGTTGTTCTGACGGGAGCATGCAAGTCCAACGTGCTTCCAACAACATCATTGAGAGTGTTAAGTTTGGTATCCACATCACCGCAGCTAAAGATGGACAAGAGCTGGTCTGATTGGTTAGCAAGATCAGCAGTAAATGCGCCCGGCTCATAGTTCTTATAACTACGTGCCGTTATGTAGTGGGGCGAAGGCTTGGGTGCTTTCACCTTAAGCTCTACAAAAACTGGCGGGTGATCACTGATGGAGTAGTTGATCACGCCGCTACCACGTACCGACTGAGGGCAGGACACCAAAATAACATCGAGCGGGGGCTTAGTTGTAGCTGTAATCCTTGTTGGATGCTTAATGAGTTGTTGAAGATTCATTTCAGACGAGAAATTGTTTAACGCTCTGCTCTCCGCGCAGGCTTTCCTTAGATCACAGTTTAAATCCACAAGGATCACGATGGGTTTGTTAAGCGTCAGTGCTTGCAGGTAAGTAGGTTTCAGGGTATCCTCGAAAGCACTAAGGGGGCAGTCATCTGGTCGGTAGGTTGTACACACTACAATTGACTGTGTTTTCTTTCACTGAAGACTTATCCAGAGTTGGTGGAAATTTCTCTCGGAAATTGATGAAAGATCTTTTAAAACCTTAGCTTTCAAATTATTGCGAGTATAGACACAAACGCCTCCCCCTCCCATGTGGAGCTGATCAAGTCTTGAGAGCTTGTATCCTTCCAAGTTCACCTCCAACGATGAAACGCTCGTGTTCAGCCAGGACTCAGAGATGGTAATAACATCGAATTTACCTCTTTTATTCAGTTCTTTAAGTTGGATAAAGCGTTCAGAATTTCGGAGCGAACGAATATTTAGATGAAGAACTTTAAGTCTGTGAGAATCTTGAATTCGGTCTGAGTCAATAATCTCTGGTGGATGAACGGGCGATCTGGCTTTGTTTACATTTAGACGCTCCAATGAATCTGGAATCCTTCTTAGGCCTCTAACATATTGAAAATCTTGTTTCGGAATGAAACTCCGGCACGGCCTCCCCTGCTTTTGAAGATGTCCTGGTTCTTAAGCAGACGTAATAGGTCTTGAGAGATGGAATACTTCGATCTGAGATTGAGTAATTGATTCCTTGAATAGGCTATTGTTGTGGTGGCGCAATAATTTAAATACGGTTCCAGTGAACGGGGCTGTCCTGGTGTACCGGTACACGAGGGAATTCTTATTGTTTTCATAACCATACATGGACTTATGGCGCAGTTCGTTAATGTTTCCTTCTTTTGTGTACCGGTATACGAGGACACAACCCAGTGAACTTTCTCTTCCTGTCGCACTGCGTCTTCCTCCGGGCCAGGGTTAGCCTCTATATCCATATGGAGAGTCAAGTTCATCCAGAAACCTCGGCTAGGAAGAGCCAAGACGGTGGTACCATGTCTTGTAGTTCTGCTAATAGGAAGGTTCAAGTTCGAATTAGTTTCACCCTCGTTGCGCTTGAAAACCACTTTAAGGGTCACAGCAAAAAATCGCGTAGAAATTGAGCTATCGTGTCGTAAAACCCCCATATGGTCGTCAGGAATCTGGTGATCTTTGTTCTGGCTCGGATGGTAACCGAACCTCCCCAGCCATAACGCAGGAGAATCGAGAAAACATAGGATAGAACAGAGCCTTAGAAAAAAGCGTGCAGCCAACATGGCGCATACATTCCACAAAGACATAGTGTGGTCTGCCTTGGTTTCATAAAAAAAGGGAAAATCATTTAACCCTTGAACCCCTTCAAGTGACTAGCATCTAATTTCTCCTTACAATATCATCCCCAAATCACACAGAAAGGTCACAAGAAAAAACAAAATGATCACTATTGATAGAAGCTCTTGATTGTTAAACAAATTCTCCTTGTCAGCACCTTAGGAAATATATAGAGAACAGTATGAAGAATATGTCTACTGATGTTAGAGTGTAAAGGGTTAAGACATCCTCATCAAAGCAAAGGTCTAAAGATCAGTTATTTCAAGAATAACCTAACCAGGAGAACAGCAAGAGTCGTGTCGGCCTGTCAACCCACCTAACACCTCGACAAACACAGAAATCATCTCAAACAAACTGAACGACCAACAACATGCTGTTACACATTATCAGAAAACATTTTTTGGGGGGGAATTGAAGTAATTTCCGCGGAAGTTATGACGATAAGGGGGGAAAGTGGTAAGGAAAGGTCTCACTTATTTACGTATATACAAGACCAGAACACCGCTATGATGTAGGAAAGGAAAATACAGTATCGAGGGGAATGTGTGTACTACTATTCCGTCTTCTAGGATTTGGGGTAGTTTTCCGCCGTTCCGTCTTTTAGGACTGAAAGCAATTATTTTTCAAGAAATGTACACAGTTTTAAAAGCACGTGCCGAGCTACTTTTCCGCTCATTAGATCTTTTGTTTTGCCACGTCCTCGTTGCCATCGCTGTCATGGTTTGCTGAAGGTCCCCAGTAGACAAAGATGCTTAAGGTCCCTTGTAAACAAAGATGGCCAACGAAGGGATGGATTTTGATTGTTGGTTAAAAGGAGTTCTCAAAGGCAAAGAAAAGGGCTTCTAATCTGTAAAAGCGACGATAAAGACGTTCCCAGTCATCGATAGTTGTTTGATCAAGTACATCAGTTCATCTGAACCCAGTGTTCTCCTTTACAGGCGGTAACCGGTGACATTTACCGCCTGTAGTACCTCTTATTACCGTTTAAAATTGCTTGGAAATTCAACAGGTAAAAGGATTGCTTTACCGGTTTGAAAATTTATTTTACCTGTCATGCTTAAAATAAGGGAGAACACTGTGAACCACGAGGAATCGATCGATGGTGAAGGCAATAAAGCAGGAAAAGGGGACATCAACGATATTTCTTCGTTGAGGAGGTGGGACACTTAACCAAATGCATAAATCGCTTGTGAAATTATATAAAAATCACCACGAAGAACTTCGTAAATTGTACTGGTTTCCGACAATTCATTCGCTGAAACCAGAGCAGACCAAAGCTTAAAGCTTGGAAGGACGTAAAGTTCTGACAATTTTGCAAATAACATTCACACACACAGTAAAACTCGTTCCGCGATGATTACTTTAGCGGCCTGCCCTTCATAATTATCTTCTTAGGAGTTTAATTCATTAGACTCATCCTCATTGAAATATTTCCCGGAGTTACAGTTTATTGAAGGGTCATCGCCGCCAAATCGTGTGTCAAATTCTGTTGTGTAGAACTTGCGTACTTCGTAAATTCTTTGCTGAAAACACTAGAACACAAATTGAACAAACGGAAAGAAATTAGCAGGACAGAATTAAAATTACACAATCAAAACGGAATTTAAAACATCACAATCACGTCACAAAAACTGGACAGATTTTACATAACAGAATTTAACACACAATTTTTTGCGGCGATGACCCCTCACAATATGAATTTTTGCCACTTTTTGGTGGCAAATATTTGAATTCTCTCAAGTGCGACCCGGTGTCCCAGCGGATTTGGACCTCCTTAGATTTGGATCCCCCGGTCCAAATGCGCTAGCGGATATGGACCCCCTCCGCGGATTTGGACACCCTAACAAAACTGAGTGAAAACATCATCCTTAACGTGATACCTTACGTTCCAGTGCGTGCTAAGGTATGTTTTTAATTCAAAACATGAGTATCGTTAATGCATAAGAACTGGCATCCCGTCGGTTTCTTTTGATTAAGGGAAAATGGGCAAGAATTTAATTTAATGTCTGGAGAAAGGTCGTTTTAGAACTTTTTCCGCGATAGTCGAACACTGCTAGATTCAATAAGAGACAAACTTGTGACACTAATTTATTTTGTCATTGTTCAATGCCTGAGTGTTGGGACGACATGGTACAGTGTGAGTTGTGCGAGGAAGGGTTACACATGAGCTGCGAGGGATTTAAGACCCGGAGGGCGAGTGGCTCTGCATTATCCGCAGATCGCCAGACTCAAGACGTCTTCATAATTGTTAAGGTGTTATTTTGGATCCCTCAACAGTTAATAATCGTTAAAATTAGAAAATAAGATTGAGTTCGATGTAATAGTCTCCACTTTTGTCAAGACACGGGCGGCCCAAGCTCCAGCTGTGAGATAATCATCTTGCACAGTCATAGCGGAATTATAAGAGTTTATATGAGAATATTTACGACCGCTCTAAGGAATAAAACAATACGTCAAATTCTCAATAAAAATACCTCACTTTACTCCCACAGCGTATCACTTGTTATCTGACCGCTTACTTTGATGAAAAGAACCCATTTTAGCGAGTTGTCCATTTCGAGGTTTTCAACGTACATAAGAAAAGCCCTTACAACGTTTAAATTTTTTCACTTTCTAGAGGCGCTTGAGGATTCTAAATGAAGATAAAATATTTCCAATAGAAATTTGTATTTTTCAAAGAGAAATATGGAAAAATATCAGACTGCTGGACGTTTAGTTAATCGAAGACCGTGTCCAGTGAAAATTTTGTTAGTGTCACGTTTGGATCTCTTCGCAATCTGAGTACAAGGTCAGCGAAACGGACAACGTTGGAATTTTTTCACTTCGTAGAAGTGCTTGAAGATTATAAATGAAGGTAGAATATTTTCCAACAAAAAATTGGTATATTTCAGAGAGAAATATGGAGTTAACTGAGGACCGTGTCAGCCGTGTCATTGAAAAGTTTTTAAGTGTCAAGCGTTTGCATGGCTAAGTACTCTGTATACAGGGTTAGCGAAAAACATCAAGTTCGAAATTTTAGGCTGCCTGGAAGCGCTTGAGGATTGTAAATAAAGGTAGAACATTTTGGTATTTCGAAGAGAAATATGGAAAAATATCGGACTACCGGACGTTTAATTATTTTAAGTTTAGTCACTTCATTGCAGGAACGTCAGCGACACTGACAGTTTGCGTTAAAATTCTTATTTGCTGTTTTGCATGGACAACAACCTCGACCACTCTTTCGAGCGCAAGCTCCTCTCCACGGGCAGGAAACTTCAACTGACCCTTGGTCCTATTTAACAAGGATGGCAAACTTCAATTAAAAAAAATTGATGAATGGATGAAAACGTGGTGGATCGACATTTTCACCTTCATCGAAATACTCGCAAGGGTTTTCGTGTTCCTCTTTAGCAACAACCGATCCATACGCGTTTACTGCCTCGGAATCTATAAAATCAATGGATTCATCTGATTCCATGCCAGATTAAAACGTATAGAACCGTTTTAAACAGAATTATTTTGTCAAGGTCTTCAAATTCACCGAAGAGAACGCAGAAGGTAATTTGAGACAACTTGACAAGGTAAAAATAACTGACCAATCAGAGGCGCTATTTAATCAAAAGCGAAGGTTCGGAACAAAAACAAACGACCGCGCTGCATTAAGGTTGGAAATGAGCCTTTGAGTGCAAGGTTTAACTCTTAGGTATAAGCCCAGGTCTGGTAGAGGCTCATGTTGCACTAGGGCGACCCTCAAGTTGAAAAAGGGCACTAGAGCGAATTAAAATATTCGACAATTTTTCAAAAATTGGCAAACGAGAACGGCTTAAATTCCTACAGTATGTATAGAGACGTTCTTCTGCCTCCCTCCCAGAATTCACTGCGGTGCGCAGATTCTGGCACGAAGGTGAGGGAGCGCCCGTGGACTATAATGAAGGTTAGGTCTTCACCGACAACACCGACGGTTTGAAACTGAGTGATTTTGAAGAACACTCTCATCATTTTGCTTTCTCAAGGATTTTTTTGTTATCGTCAATTCAAATCGACGACTGCGAGGTGAAATAATGCGTTGCGTAACACAGGTTTGTGAAGTGAATATTTTCGATAGTTTACACTTTGTTGAAATGAAAAGAAAACATTCATTATTACTGCAAGCACTGCTACTGTGATCAATGAATTTAACACAGTTATCATCCTGGCTAATGAGTCTTGGTTAAATTCCAATATAAAGAGTAATGAAAACTTCCTGGATGGATACAAGATCTTTGAAGTTGAATAAAGATTCTGGGCCAGATTTTCATGTTTTGGGTTTAGGTCTAAATGATCCAAAGAACTCAAGCTTATTTTTACTTATCCATGAAATCACAAGCACAATACAACAAAATAAATCCAACATGGTGAATATCCTGCATTGCAGGATTGCTAGTCAGGAAAACTCATGTTTATATCTATGAAGTTGGCGCGAGTTTTCAAATGTTATAACATAGCTAGTAAATTTGTGTAATCAAATTCAATTGCCGAAGCATGCTTCATATTCCTATTGTGCACGCTCATGGTGTCAGCAAACAAATCCCTCGAGAAAAAATTTTTCCATGGGGTTGAAAATGTTATAAAACAATTGGTTCATATGTCAACTGTGCGTTCATTGAGATATGAAGCACTTGGGAAATTTGGAGAGCACTCAAGAAGCTAGAGTTGCTCTCAGCTACGCCTCAAGCAACTCTTATGCATCTTTCATGCTCTCCAAACTTCCCGCATGCTTCATATCTCGATGAGCACACGCTGACGTATGAACCAATTGTTAATTGAATTCATATGTAGATGTAGAATGTAGATTATGTTTGGTTAGGATTATACCAGTGCTCCCCCTCAACCAATCAGTTACAAAGCTAGTGCAATCACAACTTGGCTTCTCATAATTTCCTGTGCTTTTGGCAGTCAGCTTCTTTTCATTTTTGAGTTCTATACCTTGTATTATTTAACTTTGTTCTGATATAATTGTTTTGATTGGTTTGGTTTTGGTTTTCATACATGGGCTTCAGCATAATTTAACCACTTTTATTACATTAAATTCAGTGCAGATCATGGTCACATGGAAAAGCCAGACTTTGTGTATTTCTTCTACTGAGTTCTACAGTTCTCTCGTCACTTTTCATCTACCTGAGATTTTCAACTTCCGAAGGTAAAATTTGTACCTAGACCTTTAACAATCATCATGGATGCATCCAGGAAAGTGTCCTTGAATTGTATTCTACTTATCAAATTCCATTTTGCCACATTACACTTCGATCCATCATATGCCATTTCCTTGTAAACAACCTGTATTTTATCACATATTCTAACTGCATTATCTGACACCACTGAAAAAAATTCACATGGAACTTAATGCTACTGATAGTTAATTTTCTATGCAATTCTCCTGCATTTTGACTTTTGCTACAAATAAAACTTGCTTTTGGCTACCTTGGACATAACCCAATCAGCATTAATTCCTTGTTTACAACCTGCATTTTGACACTTATTTCACACACAGGGCAAAGTCCAGATAGGCAACAACTAATCCAGTAGCCTTCTTGAAATATTATCCTTTTCCCTTACTCAATGTATCTTCACTAATTCAAGATCGCAATATATCTTTGGTTTGGGTCTATTGAAGGTACAGCAGAGTTTCAGTTTGCTTTTCATTGTAAAATTGTATTTTGAGGCGATTAACAGAAGATATAATTTTGATTTTCTCACTGTCAGACAAACAGCAGTAAGCATAGTCTCTTTTGAAACCATTATTTGGTCTGGTCACACAAAGTGTGCTCTCTCTCCAACGGGGAATAGAGGGTGTTGTATGACAAGACCAAACAACAGCTGCAAAGGAGACTACAGTAAGCATAGCATCAATGCATTTCATTTTTGCTCAGAAATATTTAGACAATGGAGACAATAGACCACAAAAATCTGTGAGAGTTCAGATAAATTAGGTGTTTCTTTTGTCTTTCTCTAAGGGTGAAGTAATGTGATATTTTTGTTCTTTTGAAAGTTATGCTCTTTGCAGTTACTTAAATGAAAACATTTGGTACACAAAGTGTCCCATCTCAACCCACCCAACTAAAGAAATTAACTCTTGCATGCTATGCTTACCCATGTCTTAATGTTGACATTAATTTTCGTAGTTATACATGAATGAAAAAGTATCAATTGTGCAAAAACCAAAACTGGTATTTTTTTAAATGGATTTTGACAGGTGACATAGAGGACACATACCCATTCAGGCAAGCAAGTGCCCAACTACATCTTATCATCCAGTTTCCAGTTTTGTACACTTCCGGTAAAGTCGAAGATCATGTCTTAAAGCGACAAGCAGAGTATATCTACAGTCTGCAAAAAAATCTGCAGAGTCCACATGTGAGTTTAAACATTACTCAGCTCACTGAATTCAAATTAATTTATAGGACTTTCAGGAGTGAGACTAAACAGAATAATTCTATCTTCACTCTTCCCCCCAGCCCCATAAAACCTGGTAAAAATTAGTTTTATTTCCTTTAGGTTGCAGCAGTTCATATTCTCTGTGAAAAAGACGAAGACCCCATTTTCATAAAAGCACAGAATTTGGAACAAGATTGGAAACTAGACTTCATCATTCTTGGTCGACGCATGCACTATAAAGATGCCTTTGAATTTGCCTCAAAACATTTGATTCGAAAAAATGTAATGGTTATGAACTCTGACTGTTATGTACATAGAGGATTTGAAAAACTGGATGAAAGTATTTTGAGTAGGAAAACAATGTATGCTCTCACCAGGCATGAAAGTGAAGAAAATATTCATCTCTGTGATGCCACAGATCTTTGTGGACCAAAGTCAAAATTTCAAGGATCTCACGATGGATTTTTGTTCAGACTTCTCACACCAGTTTCCCCTTGGTTATTGGACGAGATTGACTATCGCCCAAACATTGGAGGCATTGAGCAAGTTTTGATTTTCAACTTCAGAAAATATGGAGGCTTTAAAATAAAAAATCCTTGTAAGATCCTGCATATTGTTCATCATCACTGCAGTGGGGTGAGAAACGAGACAGAACGTGTTATTCAAGGTCAACGTATTGATGACTATCTTCATGTTGCACAGCATAGAAAACTTGTTTTGGCGGAGTTTTCTGGTTTATAACATGTTGTTTGAGTGTCATTAAAGGAAACTCCTCTGGAGATAGTTCTAGTGTATTAGGATGGGTTTGAGTTAGAAACAAATTGCAAAATACACAAATGCATGTAAGTTGTTAAGTGTCTAAACAGCTTAGTACCTTAATATCTGTGTCATATTCTTTAGAAAAATTGCAATGTACACCTAAGCCTAAACTTAGCCATGATAAAGAAACTTTAAGGCTCAATCCTTAGTTATTCACTACCTGCCAAAACTTTAAAGAGCAGAATTACTTTCTTCTTTTAGCCTTCTTTTTTTTATACCATTTTAAGTAAAATTAACATTTTGTATATTTATTAAAAAAAACTCAACACAACTCTCAATTTTACTCCAACAAACTATGTGAGCAAGTTTATATTTTCAGCAGAACTTCAGTTTGAATAAGTGTTACAACCTGACGAGAAAATGGATTACAGTTTGCAAAGAACATTTAAAACAAAATTGGAACAGTTGTGCAATTTTTTTGCCAACAAATTTATATTACCTTCACTCAAAACTGACAATAAACTTACACTTGCAACATACAGTTTGTCAGTTTTTTATTTTATTTCTTTTATTCTCTCAAGATCAAACTTTTTAAAAATTTCATGGTTAATAAGATACATGAAAAAAATTACCCAGTTCTGATTAGTTAAGATAAACGCAGTTTTAGGTAATTCAATGCAGAAGAGGGTTGATTCAGTGCAAAGAAGTAACAAACAAGTAACAAACCAAAACAATCCTCTCTTTTCTCTCTCTCAAGTCACTTTGGTTGACTGAAAAATTTTCGTTTTAGAATGACTTTTTTGTATAAGCAATGGTGTCATTACGTTGGTTGACAGGCGGCCTAAAAACCACCTGCAATTAATTTTTATCGTTCACAAAAAGTACCTAGAAAGTTAAAACGTGAGATATTTAGTTATAGTTAAGCTAATCGATGAAACTTTCATTCATTTAATATCTGAATTTTCTTAAACAGTTGGTTCGTAGTGGAAAGGTAAGCGAAGTTTTAATTTCAGTTCTACAACAAATATACGCTCTCGGTGAGTCTGTTCAATTTGGACATTTGTACCGTAAATTGTAAAACAGAAACTTAAGGAATTCTATGAGAAAAGGCCGCATTAAATCCCCTTGTGTCTCTTTGGAGTGTATCATCCGAATTTAGTTCTTGTGGAGGAAAGACCAGATTTTCACACGCCATTGCTGCAAACAAACGAGCAAACTCTCATAACTTCAAAACAAAAAAGTTTGAATCTACTTACCATTACTTTCCTCGCCGATTACTTAATGAACTTAATATTAAGTTAAAAAATATATATGTTATTTATCGGCCAAGGGTCGGTCCCTACGGCTAAAAACTGTGACCTCGGCCTTTGTTTTAACCGAACGCACAATGTCACTTGTAGAGTTAGAATAAATTATTTTAGCACTTGATACGCGCGCCTTGCTTCTGCATAATTAGGATAAGCTCTCTCGTATTTTTTCATGTCTATTAGTAATACGTAATCACACTCGTGCTTACTTATTCCAAATTGCACTCGAAATCATGTGATTACCTATACAAATTAAGGTAAAGTTTCCGCACAGCCCCATACTGTTGTAAAACAAATCTTTTTTCCCAACGGAAATGTATTGTTTTTGTCATTGTTTTCTCTGTTAAAGAACTGAGTGCATACTGTAGGATGGGGCTGTGCGGAAATTTTACCCAAGTGAGTTACGATCACCATCAAGGATTGTCTTCAACACATCTTCTCTACTCATCGATTTAAAAGTTCGGCCATCTTCAGCAGCCCTGAACTTGGCCATAATTTGCTCGGTTTGCATCGGGAAAGTCGCATGCTGTGTCTTGAACGATCACAATGTATGCACAGTGATCGATGGGAAATGATCATCCTCATCGTCGCTCTTACGACCCAAAAGCCCTTTTCTTGCCCGTTGTGTATTCTTGCGAACGAACGCTCGGAAAGAGGATCGCAGATTCCACCCGATTCGCTCGTAATTAACCGCTTATATGCGGATTTAATTAGTATCAAATTAACGCAGATTCTCAGCGACCGGCCGCGCGTTCTAAGAAACTGGACACTAACGGCATGAAGCAGCCAATTAAACATAAGTTTTCCTTTGGCATAGCAACGCACTAAGCTTGCGATTTTTCCAAATTTTTCTCCTGTACCAATGGAGTCTCAAAAGAAGAAGTGGGAAAAGTGTATCAGAATGTAAAAGCATGAGCTCTTATTGGTGTCATGGCCAATAAATTCCCTTCATGCGAAGACCAGGGAGACGAGGACAACAAAGATGTACCAAGTGAGGACGAGAGTGGAATACTGTTCTATGTGAACAAAGATGGTTTTCCTATTAGTAAGAAAACTTGGGAAAGAATGTGGCGTCATGTGGAGAAAATACATCCGAAGGGAGCACAAGTTGTGCAGAGTGTGAGAGAAAGTGAACACCTAGCAAAGGCAAGGCGCCAATTTGATACATGTTTGAGATCTTACTGGGAAAAAAAAAATCATAAATTATGAGAACCTCATGAGTAAAATTTATATTATAAGTATATACTTACATAAAACTGAAATTTAAACATTATCTCAACTATTGCAGACTATTCGTTTCAAAATCAAAGTTATCACAAAAACTGTCGTCAATAGCTGTAATGCTGAGTTAGTTTATGCCGCCAAAATATATTTTCAAAGACATAAAACTTATTTTTGCTTCTCCAAAACAACCAATTGATGTGACCTCAATGTTTCAATGTTAACTGAATGTAGGTTCCATATGTAGCTGTACCTGTGTTTACACCAGTCATGTCAGTGGAGGAGAAGCTAGGATTGATTCAAAACTACCTACAGCAACTGCAGTATCCTTGTAACAACATCACAACATTGATTACGAAGTCTTAGCAGTCAAATCGTGTCTGGTTTGAGCAAATTTCATGTTTCTTCCCCAAGTGCGTTGTCTACAATCTCATTCCCCTGAGTGGCTCAAATTCTTGCTTGTATTCCTATCCTAGTCATGGAGGTTCAAGACCCTGAATGTTTAATTGTAATGTTACAGACAAGTGCATAGAAATATGATTCCAAGTTTGACGTCATTTGGAGAGTTTTCACTGAATTTCAGATATGGCCACTTACTAGCAAAGTTTACCGTCTGTGAGCCAAGTGATCACCTTGTGGTCCTCTGCAGAGACCAGAGCACATACACAGATTCACAACTTATGCAAAACCTATATATTATGGTCTATTGCATCTTTAAGAGACTTGTAGACTGCAGATTTTTACAGGCTTCTTTTAGGGCTGTGCGGCAAACTTTTCTTCTTTGACTTGTCTTAACTATATTGAATTTTTTTAACATGGCTGTCACAGATATAATCATACAGGGACTCAATTTTTTGAGATTAAGAAGTGGAGACCATTGACAGGGTACTGTTACCAATGTTTGTGTCCCTTTTGGATAATGATTAATCTGATCCCCAAATGGCTTGTGGTAAGATCCAAAAATGGCATGGAAAATAGTGAATTAGGCCACATGCCTTTCAGCTCTTTAATATTCCAGATTTGACAGCCAATTTTCTGAGATTATAACATTTACTAAACTATACTTTACTAGACTCATTCATTCGATAATGAGTCTAGAAAATTGTGTGTTACTTCGTCAGTTAATTTAAATGTTTCTTGATTTTCAAGATGTCTGTTTTGTAGTGTTTGAGTTGAAAAGGAAAATAACTGAATTACAGACACACTTAGCTCTTCATTAGAATATGACATTAAGTGCTCTGTTAGAGTACAGACATGCAGTTAAATAGCACACAAAAATTGTCACAATGCATGAAATGCATTTTCTCGATATTTTACTGAAAAGGTTGTATCATGTGAAGTTACTCTATGATTAGCAAAAAATTTTTGTATCTCTACAGGTTGATGGATACAGCAAGGGAAATTATAAAAGAGTCCTTACCCATTAAATGCCTTGAAGCTGTTATTGTAGGATTGTATCCTTTACTCTTGTACATGTACGCTTTCTCTTGCAGAGTGTTTGTTGGGCACCTCATGAGAGACAATTCCCCAACTACCATACAGAATTTGGAATTCATTGACTTAATTTTAATGGCCTGGTCTTAATTTTTCTACAGATTAGGAGAATATCCACTCAATTATTCTGCTGCTTCATTTCCAAATGGAAACTCTGTCCTTAAGTAGTGACAGATTTTTTTAGTTTTGAATTGAGCTTATTGCTCCAATGAATTGTAGCTGTGGGATATTGATCAAATGAAGCCTTTAAGTGCTACTGTGGTTCTTTCTTTATTCACTCCGAGCTTTCGCCATTCTACGGCATCATCAGGGATGATTATAGCTGTATTATTAATAAAGGAATCAAACATTGGACACTTAACAAAAATGAAAGGTATTTTACATGTGGTATGACTGAGATGCAGCGGTTTACCATCAGTTTTAAAACACAGTTCAATGGACGCTACTACAGGTGATAACCATTATGCAAACTAAGCAAGCTAAGGTTGTTTGAAAAGGATCATAGGAAAGTAAGCTGCTGAGGTTGCAAAACGATCTGAATGAAGCAATAGTTTCCCTAGCATCTGAGCTTTAATTTCCAAGATTATTACAACTGATTAACATATAATCAATATGTCCTTTTCAGATAGGGACTGACAAAACTTGTTTTTCCATTTGTGTGAATGACTTGTTTATTTATGCAATAGACTGTGCTTCTATCAATTTTTCAGAGCAATAACAAGAGCTGGGGGCAAGTGCTCCTAACATCCTAAGTGGTTAATTACACCAGGAAACTGATAGTAAACTGATATAATTTTAATAATATTAACTTAAAACCAAACATGATATGTTTAAATTTTCTATGGGTTTACTGGTAGAATATATGATAGATTTTTGACCAGTTAGGGCACTCATACTATCTCAGTTATTTTGTTAATCCTTCAACTCCCAAGATCTGATTGTTAATTCTCCTCTCTCGCTTCTACACATTACCTTGTTAACTAGGTAGTTATGAGAATTTGGTGTGGGAGCAAGGTAACATCTTCTGCCTGATTAATTTGTGTATTCTTATAAAGTGTTTGTTGGATAATGTATGGATATTTTAGGGAGAGGTTACATGTCAAACACTTCTGGAAGTTAAAGGGTTAACATAAATGTAGTTTGATTCTGCCCCGAAAGTAGTTGTTATTTGTATTTTTGTTGTTGTCTTTGTTTTTTTTTTTAATGACTGTGGCTCATTTTTAGGCATGTGGTGCTTGGAGTACACTACAATGGCAAATTTGGGACATTGGGATTAAGCAGAAGAGATGACCTCATGTTCAAGCCCTTGAAATTTAAAGTACACTTTAAGACATGACACCTTCAATTGTGCTTTGTTCTTTTTCTCATTACACTGCTATGGCTGCTATGAGTTATTACTGGCACTTATTTTCCCCTTCTGTTAATTCCTGTGTCTTAAACCAGGACCTTAAGACATTTAGTTGAAATTTAATCGTAAGATTGTAAGACAGAGCAAAATACTGACTTTGTGGCTGACTGCAGAGGCATATGGGATATTAAGATCAAATTTGTAAGTAGCCAAACATTTGACACGACTGCCAAATACAGTTTGAATGTTTCTTCGACAATTAATTGCTAAGTACTTTGTAGTAAAGTTAAGATTCAGGAAATTTCTTGTAATAAACCTTTGTCTAGTCACTTTGGTCATAAATATTACTGTAAGTTGTACATTTATTGAACCAAGTGTCACCTTCTCAAGACATATAGTGTGTTGAGACCATCACTCAAATTTCTCTTCTATTCATAGAAATATTGACCACTTAGAAATATTTTATTTCTCTCTTCAACAGAGTCTCCTGGATTTACTTGATGACTTCACAAAGTCATATAACAATTGTATGTAGCTTCTTGTGCATTGCTGTGTGTAGCTGACATGGAATGCTTTTTTGCACTCCATATGAACCTTCTCACAACTCCTTGTGATTATTATTTTTGGTTTGTAATAGCAAGGGTTCATAACTGTGAGTTGCGATAGAGAAAACCTAGTTTCAAGTTCTGTATCAGAGCTGTTAAGTTATTTCTAATAATGTTCCATCTTCTTTTTAATGAGGGGAACATGCTGTAGTAAAACTCATTCCAATCAAGCCTTGATTTGCGGAGAAGCCAATCATAATAGTCCTCTCACACAAATAGCTCAAACCAATTTCTCCTGAATGACTGAGTATGGGGGAATGGGGATTGTCTGTGAGGAGACATTTTACCAACAGATGTCTCTCTACATGAGGATAGGAGTACTAATTTCAAAACTGTTTTTTTTTTCTTCATTGCAGATCTTCATAATGTAAAGAAAATAAAACTGAGTCTTCCTGTAGTTCATGATATTCACAGCTGTGAAAGAATTCAGTGGAAGGTAAAATTTATGTTGAGCTCACAGTCCATTACTGTTTTAGTTGATACCTGTTTCTCTACCATGAAGAGACTAAGGAGCTGGACCACTCTATTTAAATAAGATGCCAGACTATTGCAAATAATCTGGGTTCAATTGGTACCAATAGCTTCTGTGACTGTTTCCTGTTACCTACATAATTCTCTAAGGCTGACTATAGCCACCATTACTGTTCCAAAATGCTTCTCTTGTACTCCTGGCCCAAACAAGGACTTAAGAATTTTTTTCTCTTTTTTCAATTGGGCTTCAGTTAGTAGCATATACTTAAATTTGAAAGGCTTTAAGGTTTGCATACTGTAAATAGGTTTCATTAAAAGGTGAATGATCATCAGAAGAAAAGTAATGGCTTGTAGTTTGGCTCTCATTGATGAGCTTGCAATTAGCCCTCCTACTTCCTCTAATAAGTCCCGTATCTAAAGGCCCTGGAAATTATGACTCCTTTCAGGGAACTTCTTGGAGCAATCATATTTGTACTGTCTTAATTTTTCTCTCTTTTTGACTGATTTTTAAAGAATCTTTGGTTAACTCTCTGAATTTTTTCCTGTAGTACCTGACTTTGAGTCCACTGAAGACAAGTCAACCAGAAATGAAGAGCATCTTGGATAGATTCACCCGAGAAATCAGAGTATCGGTAAAACAATGTTCAAGTGTGTTTTGAATTCAATATTGCTATAAGCAGCCTCTTCTCTAGTAAGATCACTGTCTAAAACTGTAAGTGTGTAACAGATCCCATCCCAATATGCCTCTCTCTCTGTCTCTCTCTCTCTCTCTCTGGTTTTGGCTGGGTTGCAAAATAAACTTTTATTTGAAAGCTTTTTAGTTTCTGTCTTGAGTTATCTTATTTTCAATAAATTTAGAAAATCAATTTAAATAAATTATTTAAATAAATTTTTAAATAACTTTTAAATTTTTCAGACAATTCTAGAGAAAAATAATGATTTGCGTTTTCTCTCAATGAGCTTTGAATTAGCTCTCCCTTTAATGAGTCCCACCCCTTCTTTCCCAAGTAGAATCCTTGGGAATTGATAGTAGAGTAGTTATCCTCTCTCAACAAAGATGACTTATAATCATAGCCATTCCATGTTAATAATCTCAAATTAATGGTGCAACTTTAACCGTAATTGTGTGTATAGTTTCATTCCTATCAGATCAGTTCTCCAAGGAAGCCTGACGCCTCCAGTACGCTGACTCAAACGGAGAAAGCAAAAGGTTCAACACAACTTTCACCGTAAGTATTTTAGTTGCTCCAGACCTGTTTACATTTGAATGAAAATAATTGCAGTTCACTTGTCTCGACTGTGAACCTAACCCCTCAGTGAGACCCGTGTAGACGCCAATTTACGTAGTAAGGGACTTATAGTGGCGTTTTCAGAATTACATGATGCAAAGTATGTGCGTGTATTTTGTCATCAGGCGGAAGGACAGACACACGCCATCCAGTCCTTCGCGAGCGTACCATGTCAGAGTATGACGTTATGTTGAAGTAGCATCTGTCAATCATTCCCACTTCATACTGGCATACCGCTGGTAACTTATGACACAGCGTGGAACAGTCACATGGCTCAACAGTAACACCAACGACCACACTGAAGGAGATTCCCGTACTTAGAATACGTCGTAGAGCTGTTCCTAGGGGACTGGGCACGTTTTAAAAGTCGTTCATACCTATAGAGTCATCGAAGTCAGAAGGATTAGGCGCCTTCGTCCGAGAGTGAAGTTTATCACCTCGTTTTCTAACACAAGGAAACATCTCTTTTTCTAGTCAACTCTTCATTGACGGCAAATTACAGTTTTTCATATTAAAGTGTATTATAAATAAATTCTCAATATACTGGAAAAAATCGTTTCAATCATTTGTTACTACTCTTAATCATTTTTGAAGGAAAAATTCTCACACGAAAACGGAAAAAATATCCAAAATTTCAAGCTTTCCTTCCTAGCTGTACCATGCGTTAGTCACTCTAACCATTTACACTCAAGCGAGTTATATCTTTAGACTTCTCCGGTCTTCATCCTTTCTGAAAGGGATTTTAAGTTTGTGCTATTTTTGTAAACGTTTTAGGTGTAATACATGTGTATTGCGCAAAATTCTAATTTCTTTGCGCATTATAATTTGATGACGTAACAGATATAATTGTTAAGATTTTCTATCGCTAGACAGTGTTATGGACACCTAGAACCAATGGGTAAATATTTATCTTGATTTCTTTTGATATTATCTATATGAACTGAAACTAATTTGTTAACGCATTACTTTACAGATTTCGAATCTTCGATCCATATCCATGGTTTTTGTCATAACATTCATCCGTTATTTATTGTAATAAAATATCGAGGTTTGGAACCTTTGGTATATTAATGTCCTAACACACCGTCACATTCGAAATCCATTGAGACGTGAACACGAAGATAATGGATCCAGAAAAAGCGAAAACAGACCGGAAGAATGCCAGAACAATCTTCACAAGGAAAAGGAATGAGCTGCTGAGATCTGTCCGCGACAGAAGAATAGCAGATGTGATTGAAGACGATTATGCTGAGCTCGTCAAAGCATGGAAGGAATTAGAAGGTAAACACAACGCCTATATAGAGCTCCTGAAGGATGACGAGATGAACACAGCAGAAAATTGGCTCGAAGAGCTACAAAACCTCTACACGGACGCGAGAAATTTAAAATTTGAATACATAGAAAATGAAACAAGAGCACGCGCAGAAAAAGAACGCGACGAATCCGCAAGCAAAGAGAAGGAATGCATTCTCAACAAAAGAAACACTGCGCGCGCAGTCTTTGATGCCTTATATGGTAATGCTTCCCATACGATGGAAAACGAAAAGGTTACAACGACGCACATGAAAAACTTGCAAAGTCAGCTTGAAGAGGCTTTTGTCGACTGTAAACAAAAACACGAAAAGTTAATCGAGCTCATTGATAAAGACTCCGCAGAACGAGAATTGGGGTGGATTTTTGACGTTCAACAGCGCTACAGTGAAATTTCAGAATTAATGGAAACCCGCGTCGATGAAAATGAAAGCAAAACCTTCATCAAATCCAGTGACGGAGCAACCCTTAAGCTTA
>NC_142677.1:1690000-1772500 GCF_964200805.1 Pocillopora damicornis
ACGCAAAAGTTTGATTAAGAGCGAATTCCTTTATATTCACTCATTTGTTTTTTCTTTTTTTAAATCATGGGAATAAACTAGGAATAAAACATGCAAGTAACGAGAAACTCACAATGAACTGAGCATTCACTCATGAATTACAAAACCATTGCTGAACGTTTCCAAATAGAAAATGCTGTTATGTCTAGCAATTACTTTAAGCCCCTACAAATTGAAAAGTCAATTTTGTACGTTTTGCAGACGTATAATTTTATCAAGTCCATCTGAAGCACTTGGCCTTTTTTCACTTCTTTGTTCTTTGATCTGTCCTAGTCTGGATTTCACGTCTCTTAGAGATTCTCTGTAGCTGAATATGCACAAATGAGGTTAATTGGTCTTGCAGTAATTCCCCATTCGAAATGTTTTATCTTGCGTGGAAATGACGTAATTCACGCCAAAAAACCAATTTAACTGTTGACAAAGTAATCCAAGAAAGATAACATGACACATTTTGATAAAGGACTTTGCATGAAGTTATATTGATTAAACGCTGGTCATGAGGGGGTCCTTAATCTTTCGATACCAGTACCTTCACCATGTTTTGCTGTTCCTTGACCCCCGGCAAATCATTTGGGGCACCAGAAGATTTCAAGTTCTCCAACTTTCCTGAGCATCTCTCCAACACCAACTGAACTGCGTTCATTTTATCCCGTAATGTGTCAAGTTTAGCGTCCCTCTCGGCCTCTCTGCCGTGGCTGATGAAGAAACAGTTAACGTTATATTTTTCCTTATTATTGGAGACAAGATGGCAACGACTAGGCTAACGTGCTCGGTATCGAAGAATCTGGGTTCGAGACCTGAGCGCGTCATTGTTTTGCACTTTGGTGCTACTACCACAATGCCTCTCTCCAGCCAAGAGTATAAATGGGTATCAGTGAACTGTCAGGAAAGAATGATGAAATGCCGATGTGAAAACCAGCGATCAACTGGCAAACCACCCTTTGGAAAAATAGCAACACTCTCATTCGCTTCAAACTGCGGAAATTGGGATAAGCAACGATGGAGATGGCTTAAGGCTTGTGATCGCACTTTACCTGAAATCATAATTTATTCAGTAAGAAGTATAATACGAATGATCAAACCTGTCAATCTGATCTGCGCCATCAACGTGATCATCTTCGAAATCAATGAGATAGTGAACATTGGGTTGCGATTCAACAGTATGTTGAATGTTTGGCTGCAACATAAGAGTCACTGTGTATTAAGATGGGGCTATAAAATCCGATCTCCTAAATCAATTTTGAGAAATGTGTCAACCGTACAACTATCATAGAGCTAGTTCTTGGTAAACCCATAAAATCCTGGTTTTTGCCGTTAAGTAATTTATATAAATCAACTTCGAAATTTGATATTTCCAATAGAATAATAGAAGAATTCACTGATTGAAAAGTTTGAAGGCTATCTAATCTTTACTGTTTTTCATTTATCACCATCGCCTAGCTCAACCATCTCACAAAGAACCTTTGGAAATAAGTAAAAACTGCACGCACGGGGCATTACGGTCATATGATAAAAGCTTAGCAGAAAATGACTCATCAATAATCTGAACTATCTTTAAATCACACGTGGTAATGAAGATCGCGTGTATCTAAGAACTGCAGTTGAAGAGTTTATTAATGCTTACTTGTATCTCAAATGTACTAAACTCTGAAGGTGTTGACTGAACACTGTCTTGAGAAACTTGTACAAGCAGTTCCGTTTCTCTGTTTTCCTCAGCTGAAGAAGACGGGGACAACTTGTCCTTCAGTCTGCAAACAGAGATGCAAATCACAGTTTTAAGCAAAAACTTGGCGACAACTCCATGATTTTGGATACGTTTCTTTTCATGCATGAATATGTTTTATTATCATTATTGTTATCAATTTTTTTCATTCAATCCGGAAAAGAGTCTTTTCACATGCTTTATAAATATTTTTGTCAGGCATACTTGTGAAAAATATGGAATCACGCATGCGCTTTAGACTCGTGATAGAAGAAGAACGGCCTGAATGAAAACTTGTCAATTTGTTTTTAATGTTCTATGGCATTGTATCAAAATAAGTCAAAGCGGAAGTAACAAACGAACTGCAAAACGCATTGTTTGCTGTAAATGTTCAAAGCTGAATTCTAGCCTAATCTTTCATTATGTTCAGTATCAAATTTTTGCAAGCTCGTAATTCTCTCATTTTTCGGTTTGAAAATCAAAGGGGATAGTCTGCTCCATTTGTCAACAATGTGCTTTCTTTTCCTATCATGTCTGACGCTCTTGTTAACATCTCTATCTGAGTACAACAGTGACCATTTCGAGTCACATCTTACTCTTTGCTCTTTTGATGAGCCTCTGTTGTCATTGTGTCCCAGTTGATGTTTAAATCTTTCTGCTTTCCTCGTAATATCTCACGATCTTCTTCGTCGACGTAAGGCTCCAGACAGAGTTCGTTAACTTCACTGATAACGCGATCGACTTCCTTCTTTTTATAATCGATCCGTACCATAGATCCCTACACAAACAAGCAGATAAAAAAGGCCAACATTATTATCACTACACAACGAACGATAACTAACAAACCTTGAATATGAACCCATTGTAAGGTATAGCTTCGTTGCAGAGCAACAGTGATGCAGTCCGTTGGTGATGTCGGCCCTTTTCTACGGTACCCTAGTTTTGTCCTTTTCTCTTGCTTTTTTAATCTTTTATGATACCACGACAAAGCATAACATTTATCATCTTTCCTGCTCGATTTCTACGCAGGAAAGACGACATCATAAATCTAAGTCTGCAAGGGACGCTAGCCACGAGAGGCCAAACATTTTAACTTAAGCATTGGCCTCATTTGAGCAATGAGGCTATCTACAACTCGTTTACGATCGGTTAAGGAATTCAATAACTTTTCAACAGCTGAAATTCAAATACAGGAATTCAATATCCAGATTTGCAATTCAATAACCTCGTGTTCATCGATCTCTCTTCTGATCTCTGTTTGGCTTTGGGATCGTCCTCTTTTTGATATCTCACTTCTCATTTGTTGTATCCACGAGTTGTAGATGTCAATCTGTTGCTCCCGGGGTGAAACGAGAGCCCCCCGACATCTAAAAAGAGTAAAGGAGCATAATTAAGATCGTAATTAAATTCAATTGGCAAGGTAACAAGAAACACACCACCAGGCTCCCTGTTCTATCTTTGCATTTCACATTGGTTGGAAAAGTGGCTCTCTTGTGTTCCCCTTTGAGTTGGAAGTGGGCTTGCGCGTCGAGACAAAAAGAGGCTGAAATGTTCATAATTTCTGTAAGCACTATTCGTAAACGAAAGGAAGTTCTTGCGGCACTTTACAATTTTAGTAGCCATACATCATATAAATATCAATATTTTCACAAACGTCTTTTTGGTTTTCTGAAAAAAAAATCTCGTTCTGTGTGTGTAAACCAATGACTTAAACAAACTAAAACCAGCTTTCCCTAATTTAAAATTGCTTTCTATTACCGTTTATGAAGTCTCTGTGAGAGTTTTTCCAATTTTTCCCATTGATCGTGGAGCAGCAGTAGCTGGTTCTTGATCTCTGTTCGGTGGATCTCGTCTGTCTTGTCATTCATTATCAAAGCCTGGCCCATATCCTCTACATTTCCCATGTCCTGGCGATGATTTTTGATGTCATCCATCAAAGACTGGAAAAGACAGGGAAAAAGGAAAAAATGAGGTGAGTGAATTTCTTGTCTTAGTTCCAGCTATTGTTATTGAAGAAAATAGAAGCTCGGGTGATTTCTTACTTCGTATCATCCCATCAGATGGAAGCCTTCATACATTTAAGTAGTGCTTAGGCCTATCCTAGGACTAATCAAGGGAATTTAAAACTTCGCGAAAGGAAAAAAAAAACACGTTTGTGTGCATACATTAACAGTGCAAAGACCAAGCGATTCATTTCAGGTTTGCATAGTGATGCAAGAGCCTTCAGCCTGCAGAATTTTATTTTTCTTAGTTGTCCATGGTTACCTTTGATTTGTTGTAGTCTTCTAAAGGATTGCCAAAACGGCCAGTCGATTCCAGCTTGTTGGATACCAGGGTTTCTTCTTGTGTGATATAAGCATTCAGGTCTCTCAATGATGCTCGGTAAGCTTCAAGGCCCGCCAAATCCTAAAAAAAGGAGGAGAAGACACGTTTGCTACAAAAAAAGCTGAGCCATTTTGAACTGAGTGACGAAACTAAAGAAATCCGTAATTGCACCAGTCGGCTTTAATTTCAAGCGCTTTCCGTTTGAGTTTTGTGAAATCACAACCAAAGCCAATGAGAACTCAAAGAAAAAACAAGCCAACCGCCTAGATCGCGGGAAAACGCTCGTGATCAAAACCAGTCACCCTTTTTGTCGCTTGCACTTTCTCTCGTTCGAGGCAAGTTGGAAGATTTTATTTCGGTCATCCCTGCTCCCTCTGATTTATATTTTTGTTCTGATTGGTCAGTACCTTTTTCTTTTTGACTTCTAATTTGTTCACTCTTTTTTTTCGCTTAACTAAGTTCAATGGAAATGCGTTTCAAGTCTTTTTTACAATACAATACATTACCGTATCAGAAAAAAGGCTTTTCGTATCTAATTTACAACAAGATTTATATTTCTGCTTCGTATAAAAAAGCCTTTCGATCGAATGGCGAGCCTTCGTGAGCATTGTCACCAAAAACTGTTGCTCACAACAGCAATTGCTCCTTGTTTCTGTGTTTCTTGTTTCTGTTTCATAATTTCTAGGAAAGTCACGGCGAGCTAATGATGGTCAACTACGACAATAAAATAGCAACACTTACATCAAGTTTTCTTCTCTTCTTTCCTCCCTGTGGTGAGTATTCTCTCAAGCCGTGAAATAAGCTGGTCAAGTACATCATGATCAACTTTTTATCTGGCTTGTCCACGTCAATATCTGTACGGAAATAAAAATAGAATTTAACGAATAACTAACAATTCGAAAAACCGGCAAATCACATACTGGCTATAAATTCGAAACCATACGAAAGAGTGAAGTTACTTAGCATATTTGGGTTCTTCGCATCCCATGTTCCACAGTAGAACCAAACAAATTGTTGGTGTCTCTGTGTAATTGACTGTAATGTCGTGGACCACTTGAATGGCATGTTTTATAACAATGCAAAAAAAGGAGATCTGAGGAAAGCTACGGCAACATACAGGTAGAGCTTTGAATGGATTCCAGGCTACTAAACTGAGTATTACTTTCGAAATATGGCGACAAAATCGAAAAAAAACGTGTTTCCACCATTACACAATGACGCCCTCAGATCTCAGTTTACATTGCTTCTCAAAATCACGAGGAGATAACAACTGTGCTCCGAAAGATAATTTAAAAAAATGAAGGGCTGGTTCACAGGGGAAGCTTGACAAATCCAAACTAGTCTACGTTTTATTATACGAGAATGACAGTTAGTTTTCGACATTTCCATTTTTTGGTTTTAGTTAATCAAAATATCGGAACTTCCATCTTAAAACTAGTTATTTTCGATGGACTCGACTTATGATATGAACGAAATATTTCAAGAAAATTGCAAAAAATTCTTTCCATTTTTCTGTTTTCGCAGTGGGTTAAAAATGAAGCTTTCAATAAGTAAACTGAACTGACAACATATTCACTACGCTGTACAAATCCCCTAAATTAACTTAGCATTGAAAACCTGAAACTATGGAAAATAAAACTGTGTTCTAAATATTCGCAAGTGCCAAAATTTTATTAATTAACTTTCTTCGTTATTTTCCGCACATTGAAATAGGTGTTTCAATTAAAAGTTTGTTATATATGACATTTTTTGAGGAAATGTCACAATGTGAATTTAAAAAAAGTTGTTCTCTGCCTCTCAAGTGATGACAGTGTTTGCTTGTAAATTAAAAAGGTGCTGGAGAAAAATCTTTATATTTTTTTAATTAGCAATTTCTTTTAATAAGAAATAAGAAAAATCTAATAAAATAGTCTTTCTTCAATGTTAACATACATGGTCAGTTTTGCTAATATATATTTTTTCTTCTTCAAGAGTGGTGCAATGGATTTGTTTAGTATTTGACAAAAACTTCGCTTAATTTTTTTTCCTGATGCACCCGCGCTGATGATTAAGGCTTAAACAGGAAACCAGCATTTCAAATAATTTCGGAAAGATAGCCGCACCTTAACACAAATTCATTAAGTATTCAGTGGAAAAAAAATCAAATCAGTCCAACTGAAGAGATCTTTAGAATGCGAAAGAAGCTTGAAAAAGCACAGAAGTTCTGCCTCTGACGGAGAAAAAGTAGGTTTCTTTGTTTTTTTTTAACTCATTAGATATTTTTACTACATCAAGTGAGAAAAGCTCTCTAATTGTACACTTAAAATGTCTTGCTGAAAATTGAGACGCACATCACACGCTGACATATAAAGTGAAGGGAAGAGCTGTCGTACATAAGTGTAGTTGTTCTTCAATTCCAAATCGAAATGCTATGATATGGTTATTGCCGGCATACTTTGACGAAAATGTACATCTTATTTAAATGAAGAGTGTAAGAGTTTCAAAATTGAAAAACGGCTGACAACCAAAGGAGGCTTAAAATGTGCTTTATGCGAACAAGAACGGGGCCAAGTGAGGACAGTAAAATTTACAACTTAGTCTTTGATTAAAAATCTGTGAAATTGAAATTGGGCCAAAACAAAAAAACAGGGAGACTTTTAAACTAACATCAACTCACCTGCTGGGTCCAACAGCTTCGGAACTGAAAACTCTTCGTTCGCCACGTTAAACGCGTGATCAAGATTTGTCTTGTTATCATTTTTTAAAAGGCTCTCAAATCGAAACAGCTCTGGCCTGGAAAAAAAAAGAAAATCAAGGAAAAATAAGGAGAAAGGAGTATAAGAAACAGAGAGCTATACAAACATTCTTAGAGTTGTCACAAGGGATTGGACTGCTTTAATTACTGAGGGGCTTTCTGGCTAGAAGGAATACATGTTATGGCGCAGAACCAAGGAAATCGTTTATATTAGACTTTCCGCTTTCTAATTTCAATTTTTTTCTGACTGTTTGGTGATAATATAGGAAGGATGCAAAATACAAAGAAAGGCAACTCCGTGTGGAGGGGTAATAGTGGTCTTTGATAGTAAATTAGTGGGGTGGGGTTAGGAGCCGAATGCTGTATCCAGGCTTCGCTTGCCATTGAAATCAAGATGGCGGTCTCGATTAAACTGTATCCTCGACTCTTACTTCCCTTCACACGGTGATTAACCTCTCAGCCTTTTCAGAAACTTTTATACATATCAAAACCTCATTTCTTCAATTACATTACTGTAAATACATAATTATCCTTCCTCTCGATCAAAAAATCAGGAGACGACACCAGAAGTACTTCTCTAATCTGTGCCGCAATTGCTAATTCAACAAACCTCTCACGGCTCACGGAGAGTTACTAAATAACTGAAAAAAGTAACCACAGAGAAATGACACGGATTACTTACTTGTGAGTATGGATGATGGCGTTGAAAGCTAGACCATCTCTCCAACTTGTTGTGAAGTCTTTCAATTTAACAGAATCCTCGTACCTAACGGGAATTTTTAGAAATCAAAATTCATCAGCAGTAAAGATGATACGAGATGATACTCTACCTCAGAAAAAGAAAGTAGAATAAAAGGAATACCCAGATATTTTAACTATCGAAACAAGAAAATTCAGGAGCAAATGTAGTTTATAACTGACAAAATTTAACGGGTGCGCCTGTTGGAAGTTAGTCTCGGTTGGTGATAATACAAACGGCTACATTTTCCTCCCGTTAGTCACTTTGTGACATTTTATTTGCTCTGATTACATCCGTTTGTTCTTGACCTTCGCTTTTGACCTTTCACCTTGGGTTATCAAATGCACATCATTTTGGGCCTCACCCTTCAAGCGATGTCTTACACCAAGAAAGCAGTTTTTTCTCGACTTGAAAATCTTTGACGCTGGAATCTCCAGAATCATCTCCAGTCATTACGCCTTGCACCTAAGGGGACGTTGAGATATAGTAAAGAAAACAAAATCCACATCAACGTTTGGGTGTTTAGAAACCTTCAAGTAGGTCTCTATTTGTGACATCGAGTTACAGTTGGCCTGAACTTAATTTTTTCAGTTTTTTGCAAAGTTTTTGCAAAGTCACTGGTAACACTTCGGTTCTAAGTCAAAAGGGGAAAATGAGAAACCGTAGCTTACGGCATAGATTGAAAAGACGAATTCAGTACGATAATAACTAAAATCTACTATAACGGATGGGTTTGGAAACTTTTTAGGGTCTAGCAATTTATAGATAGTGAAGGACTCAAACTTTCACTCGTCTGCGATTAACCCTTCAGCTCCCAAGATCGGATTGTTAATTCTCCCTTCCTACACATTTCCTTCTAAATTAGTTACAAGAATTTATTGTTAGATCAACGTAACACCTTCTACCTGATAAGTTTGAGTATTCTCATTACCTGTTTGCTGAATAACATATAGATATTACAAGGATAAATTACATGTCAATCACTTCTAGGAGTTAAAGGATTATGGGTAACATACCTGGAATCGTAAAATAATACTCCATATCAGTCCAAGAATGGTCGTGCTCTTTCCATCGACAATGTCGTAATTGCTGATCCCAACAAGTTTGACCTAAAAATAAATTTCAGGAGAAGGTGAAAATAGCGCCGTCTTCTCAGTTAAAACAAGTTTTGATTGTGTGTTAATAAAAGACAAAATCAATTTCATGTCGAAAGGTTTGCATTTAAATATACCCTGGATCGCTTAACAGAGCAGAAGTTTTGGGTATCTATCAAACGACCTCTTAAAAAGCTAAAAGTGCAGAATCACCACCAACAACAACAGTATATAAAAGAATGAAAAAACCCTCGAACAATGAAGAAAAAGATATTTAGAGGTAGACAATGACCACATTCGTTGCAGTTTGACACAAATTTATGCGTCGATCAATTCGAAGCTTCAGCATCCCTCCCCGGGCAAACCCCGAGAATGGACGACGTTCAAATGCCTGTGGGTTGCCTAACAGTTAAATGCTCGTGGGTTGCCTTGGGGGGCTTGAAGCATCAAATTGATCGACACATTAGTTACAAAAATGCAACCTTACCTTGTTTTTTTCCAACACCTTCAGTGCTGTTGTCACATTGGTGAGTTTATGGAGGCGCATTCGGCCTTTCTCTCTTTTCTGTCGAAAAAACGTTCGCATTTTTTAACGTATCACTAACTTTTTTTTTAGTGGTAGAGAAGCAGGTATGGCAATTATTGTAAGTCTTAAGAAGAGTTTGTAAATTATAAGTCAAAGACAAGTAATTCGCAAACTCTCCGCTGTCCTTACAACCGACATTTTGTTCCGTGGCCTGTGGCATTACATAGAAATAAAAAAGTTCTGAACCCTCCTTCGCGGCTGTTATAAGACGCATTCTTAGCCTACATACGTGACGACACCAAATAGGGGCTGCGAAGCCAGACGACTCAGAATTTTATCGAATCCCAACTGCTATAATAATACTTAATTGTAAATCTAGTACTCATTGATATGCGAGCATTCACTGGTTGAGAATTGTGGTATATTTTGCTATAATCACCTCTCGATAGAAAGGTGAAAGAAAGTTACTATACTGTAGCTCATTAAGATCAGCTACTTGAGATCATGTGCCTTACAGTCCCGTTTCAGTTTGTTAGCATGGTCCTCGGCCAGCAGTGCAATGTTTTAAACTATTAGCAATCCTATATGAAGACAAGCATCAAGTAAGCAACAGAACGTCAACAAAAAAGGTCTCAAAAAATCAAACGGGACAACGGTTTCTGTTGCCAACTGTTAGATACATTCATGACGTCACCAAACGTTACTACAACGAGACTTACCAGTGTTGTTCCCAAGAGGACCTCCAGCAGAGAAAGGAACACATGTCCATCTCGGACTTCCTCGATAAGATCCTTCACCTCTAAAGGTGGCACGGCCTACGAGACATTTGAGAAAAAACGTAATTTTTCGTCAGCAAGACTGTTTTATCAATAACACGTATAACTAAGGAGGTAATGGAATACGATAATATACATGTGATGTAGAAAAAAATGCGCATGTATGTATGCACTGATGCCAAATGAAGAAAAAAGTGCGATTTTTTCAAAGGAAAGCAGCAAGGTTGCTAGGCAATAATTAAAATGGCGGCGACCTTCCCAAAATGCGTTCCTAATTAAACCACACCTTTTTCGATGGCAGAGATAAAAACTTACTGCCTTTTTCTTTTCTTTTTTTTCCCCTAATACGTTTTATTGTAGATAAATAAAGTCAACCAACGACGTCCAATACGCCCTTAGCTTACCATTGCAAGCTTTGAATTGATCCATTTTTGGAAGGTCTTCTTATGAATTTCCTCTCTCTCTCCTAGATATTAAGAAAAACAAAATATCAAGCCAAAGCCACGTGAGCCAACCATTGAGCATTTGAACAGCTCCCTCCACCTTTCTAGCGTTGACGCACATCGTTACAAAACGTCACAAACTGCTCCTTAAGTTTCCGTTTTCTCCCTTGCATGTCTCCTACATTGGCTTTGATATCTGATGAGAATTTTCTGGTAGATCAACACAATAGCGTCGAGAAAAGTTAGCCGTTTGCTTAATGACGTACCATACAAAATTCAAGTTGCTTTGACACTACTTCCTCCCAAACATAGATATCTTCGATCTCCTAGAATAATCTTAAAATCCACGACTAGAATAAGCTACTTTTATTTAAAACTGTAAAAAAAACTACCACTAAAAGATAACTTGGTACAGAAAGTCTGAAAAATTAAGGTCTGACAGGAAACAAAATTCGGGATACAAAACTTTTTCGTCAGAAAGGATCATGACCGAAAAATTACCTCTTCCTACGCAAACCAGATCATCGCCGGCGGATCCGAACATCTTCAATTGATTTTGTTCTTTAGTTTAATCACGTCGTTATGTAGATCATCCGAAAAGAACAATATTGTTTTTCATTCCATGTTGGTCTTAACATCCGTCTTCCGCGATAGGATTTGCAAACAAATAACTTGAGCTGAATTATTTTATTCAATACAGAAAGAACAACACATCCAAGAAAACCAGGTGGTTCTCATCTGTTGCATCAGAAAATGACGATTTCCTGACAATCGCCTCTTACCATTAACGTTTTAACTCAACTGACTGACAATTATTGCAAAGTCAATATTGTTTTAAATCAACTTCACATTACATAAACATGTCTTGAACAAAATACGAAATAATTATTTTAGGTTTAATAAGCCTAGAAACCTACCGGAGTAGGAAGAATTTGTTTTCCGACAGATATATCGTGATAGTAATTGAATAATCACCTAAGTATCTGCGATTTTCATATATCAATTTCTGGAGGATCTAACAAGAATTCGCTCACAAAACTAAACATACGCACTTACAAGCATGCACATTCTGTGGGGTGTAGACTTGAGGCCGAAAAACTGTAATATGACCTACCTTGCTGCATTTTTTTTAGCGCTGTCAGGTTATATCCTGGTTTCAAATTTTAAGTTTTATGCAGTAAAAATAGAACACTACTTAAATATCTTTGCATGTGCCTTCCGCTTCTGGGGTAAGCGACTAATGCATCAGTAAGTTGATATAAAAAGCGACGTGTGATATGTATGATGTAAATTAAGAGATGGAAAACAAAGTTCACGGAATATAGCCTAAATGTACTTCTAGCGTCGCCTTAGTCTTTTTTCATATTCATGCAAAAATTGAAATGTTTGTGGCGCACAATTCCTGCAAATTATCTGTCTTTAAGAACAGAAATTATTTGCTGAATACAATTTGAGAAAATTCATTTAGATTTCGATCGCACAAATATCGTGTGGTGGGTGATAAGGAGAGTTATGTTAAACGATAGGGGGTTAAAATAACTATTTTTGATCCACGTCTGAAACTCAAGGCAAACTTTCGTATAAACCAAACTAATAATTCCTATTACTTTCTCAAGTCTATGCTGCAGAACTCTGGGTTATACTATCACCACATCGACGTTTGATAACGCAATTTCTCGCGGCGTAAAACGTAAATTATGATAAAATATGCAGCGGAAAAGTTTCCCTCTTTCGATGTCTGTCTGTCAAACCAATAGAGAACAAAAATATGCCGCAAGCAAGTTCCAGATTGTTAACGCTAAGCATACAGTAAGAATAACATTTTGCCCAAAAAACAGAATCAGCCGCACGCAACACGGAGTCGAAAACTGCTAAGCAGTAATTAAATGAAAAGGAAAACCTTTTTCAGATGAGGCTGATTACATTCAAATTTTTTTGCAAGTAAAATGATAAAGCGATATATCAGTTTTGACGTGAGAGAGGTAACTTAAGTAAATGCATCTTAATCATCCAAGTCAGTCTTTGTTGATCTGCAATTTTGAATAGTGTAGCAACTATACTACAACTTTGTCGTGATATATTTGTCGACATCTTTACTTTCTATTCTGGTCCCTGGTATCGATGAGAGAGCAGAGCTCTATTTCAGAGGTGTGTTCAAAATCGGCAGCGGCTCAGGTATACTTAAATGAGAGCACTGACGGTAGACTTCAGGGGAACTAGCTAAAGGATGCTGTTTTACAGAATATATTCACAAAAAATTGAGGAAAGGAAAAAATAAGTTTAAATAGTAAATCTAACAGCACCTGGAACTTTTTTTTTTTCAAAGGAAGGATATTCAATTGCTTGCTCCATGTCCATCGATCCTTCACTCAACGAGCTGTGTCTTTTTTCCCACTGAAGTTAATTTTTCATAGTTCCTTATTAGATATTCAGTCTGCAATTCGTCTACAGCTGTAACCGTCTGTTGTTGTAGTTTTCCTCAGACTTTATTGTGGGTTAGTTTTTAACGACAAAATATTCACTCTTAGCCTTTTGCGAAAGCTGGTTATATTTCCTGGTCGGTAACGACACAGGCACACCACAAAAAAGAAAAATAGGTTTTCCTAGCATGAGTCAAACCTACGGTTGTTTCGCGTTCCTATTGGCACTTCAGTTTTTAGCCACAGGAAGCTCCTAGTAACCAGAGTTGGTCATAGCACTTTAGTAAGTCTATATGATTAGGAATATCATTCTATTTTTATTTTGACAAAAAAAAATTAAAAGAAAAGAAAGAAAAAAACGAAAGAAAGCAGTTTACTACATTTTCAACCGTGAAGTATCTGCCTGACGTGCGAGCATTGTGGCTAGCGGAAATATTAATGCTCAGCCAAAGTACGTCATGTATGGGGAATTATTATCTACTCAATAAATATTATGTCCTATACTTTACATACATATAGTAATGTCCATAATAATTCCTCATGCATGACGTACTTACGATGCTTAGATTCCTTACTGACCGGCGATTATCGACTGTTGCAGGCTCAAATATTCGCTGCACAATCAGTTACTTGAAAACTTCTGCGATCAATTATTGATATAAACAAACGAAAATTAAAAACAGCATGATTAATAGCAATTTAAGTTTCATTAAGGACTGTAATTTTAATTGTCTAACGGGTATGGGAGGAGACAATCAAAGAGTCGAGATTCTTATGGCTGCTTGTCAATAATTCATATATAACGTTTAGTAAGAGTGTTCGATAAAAGAAGTCAAATTTCGCATGTTTGAGACACAGAGAGCAAAATTTCTTGGAAAAATATTTGGCTCAGAGAAGAATATTTTGTATTTATGTGAACTACCGAGTATTTCTTTGCAAAATAGGGACTGAAGGTCTTGCAGAGCTTAAATTACAGGAGAAAACTCATCAAGCCGTTTTTATAATCGACGCATTTTGATAAGTACGTGGAGGCCCCCAAAATGAAAAAAAGCTAGAAGAATCGACACTCTTTTATTTCTTTTGTTTTGTTTTGCTGTGTTTTTCCGCAGAAAAGCGTTTCGATGAATAACCTCGTCTTCCGAACTGAACACGGACACAAAATGTGTTTTTTTTTTGAGTGGGGCAAAATCGCAACTTTTTTAAATCAAGAGGCGATACTCGTCTGAAACCACAGAAGTCAATATCATCCTGTTCAAAACTTAAAAAGTAGTTCTCGTGTTGAGTGTATTTTCTACACTAGTTAAACCTTGCCCGAGGGTTTAAACGCATCAAAGTAATTTTCATCAAGTGCCATGTTTTAAAATACAGTTTTGTTGTTCTGCATGTTTACCAGGTAAAACATTTAACAGAGCATACTGTCTCCAAATCTGTTTTTATAACTTAATCACTTGTTTATTTACACAAATGAAGTATAATCGCTTCATCTTTCTGGAAAATTGAATACGTCACCGCTGTCATCCGAAATATTTGTTTTTATTTTTTTCTCAGAGGGTACGATAACAAATCCTGAAATCTGATTGGTTCTTAGCGCGGTCCGTCTTTTCCTATCTCTGCCCGCAGGGTAACATTTCAGTGAGTCGCCGAGTACATCCCTACCTTCGTTACCAATTTTCATAAATTTATCTCGTTTTTCCGGCTGGGCAGTATTTTTAGACAAAGACGTCGGTCACTACCTCGAGCCGATAAATAACTTATTAAACATCTCTTTCACCTCCTTCATATCACTTTGGTTGACAGAAAATAACATTTATCTAAGTACATCAACACAGGCTTGGATTACTTGACGATGATACACAATTCTAACTTTTGCTACCAATTTTGTTATTCATATTTTTGTAAAAATAAAGCTTTTGAGGTTGAGCAATAAAAACATTTTCGTGAAGATTGTCAGTTGGAAAACACCGTACGGGTGGCCGATCATCTCGAAAACAGCCGAGTAAGGGTTGTCTGGCTAAGAAATGTTACTTGAAGGTCAAATTTCCCTTTTAAAATAAGATCTGTGTCTGAAAGCGCCAAGAGTTTGCAAGGAAACCATTCAGTTGTCTCCAGGGAGTCAAAATATGAAAACAACTGATTCGATAAGATAAAGAACCCTTTTGAGCTGGCATCACCGAGCAACTGTCACCGCCAATTCTGTTTCGTCATCAGTGAAGAACGAGAAGCATTCAACTTCGAAACAAGGAAATGTTAACAGTTGATTTACTTGCGAGAATGCAGCAAGCAGGAGATAATTCTCAACGTGTTGCTCTTTCAAGGAAAAGTGTACACAGCATAAAAATTATCAAGTTTCGATGATCTTCTCTTCAATTTCCAAGGGAATATTGCTGACAAGGCACTTAACACTTGGTGCTTCAGAACACTACAATTAATTTACCAACAAAACTATGTAAATTATTTCACAATCTGCGACTTTTACGATTATTAGTTAATACCACAGGGGAAATCTCGGTTCGAACGATTCATACTCGAACTATCGATCAGTAGTAGCCGACGCCTTGAAGCTACGGCTTAATAAAGTTAATTTCATATCTAGACGTTTGACCTTACAAGAGTTGACGACAAATGACAAAATTTGGACCAAACACGAATTAATATCGTGTACATAAGAAAAACATTCCGATAGGAGCTGCAGTAACTCTTACTTTAAAAAGCTTCACAGCAGTTTACTCGCTCGTTAGGCAGATAAATTTGGGGTACCGCATATGAAACAGCATTTAAATGAAACATACATACAAATGTTTGTTCAATTACTTAAAGGCGCAATCAGCGAACACGTAACAACATTTAAAACAGCACAACTTTAAATACCTGACCGCTCTCGAATGGTTTGTGTGAAAATAGCTGACTCTCGGGTCTCGCTTTGCCTCCGAAGCGACTCGTTCGCCGCCATCTTTGCGAAGTCCTCGACAAGTGTAGAATTTTGCAGTATCCAAAATTAAAGAAACCTGCCTGCAAAGTCTATTGATTCTTCACAGATTTGCGTGGATTCCTCGAATACTAGAAATATGTAAATTTTGCATTTGAAAGGCGCCCTACGAGTTTAGCAAATATGTTTGAATAACAAAAGCGTTAAAACAAAAATAAACAAAAGAAAATCAAAGGCGGGAAACGCGTCACTAAACAAGGACAAATAACAAATTCCCAAACGTCTTGGACACGTCATCTTTGAATGTCATTGAACAACCTGGAATGCAATCAAAGTCAATTGTGCTGATTAAAACCTGAAATAGAAAGATACTCAAAATGTGACATACTTATGGCGCGTTGCTTCATCCCAATGGCGAGAATTTAAATTAGAATAACACTCATAGTTTGGGTTGTGTGACAGACATCACGCAATCTCACACAGGTTGCGCTAACTGACAGTTCGAAACCGACGTTTCCGATGAAAACAAGAAAACACACCAAATGCTTCAGTTTTGTCCTTTAGGACGCGAGAGAGCAAGATAGTGAGTCTGAGTCCAGTAAGCTTCTTTGAACACAAACTTTAATCACTTGAGAGGCAGGTTACCTTTAGAGCTAACGAAACAACAACAACGCGATAGCGACTCTCTTATATAAAAAATGTTTTTTTCCGTGTAACCCGAGAACTGACACGTGAGTAGTCCGAAGTGATTACATAACCAGTCCAGAAAGTTACATAACAGTTGAGAGTTACATAAGAAAGAAAAAGCAAACGTTGATGTCCGGAAGGTTTTTTTTGCATATCATAACATCTTTCCCTTTTTCCTATTTTTTTCTTTTTTTTTTTTTTAACTATAACTCAATGTCAAACTTTTTAGGTGGCTTGATCAATCGTCCATGTCGTGTCCGTATTTCAGTTGTAGTAGCTTCGTGAGGTGGTCTTGCACTCAGCTCTGTTTGAGGTGTTGGGGGTAGTTGAGATCTTGGAGGGGACATGGATGTTCCTACTTGAGAACTTGCTGGAGGGGGTTGGTCCTGTTCCTGCAGATTGTCTGGAACGGTCAGGTCATCTTCGTCCATTTTGAAGGGGGTTTCTTGAAGTGGTTCCATGGTAGAACGCAACTGCTTGCGATTACGCCTGTAGGATCTACCATTGACTTCAACCTTGTAACTGCGAGATGCCACTTTAGAAGAAACAACTGCCTTTGACCACTTTGTTTCTCCAGGCATCTTCATGCGCACTATGTCACCTGATTTGAGTTCTGAGAGTTGTTTAGCATGTTGGTCGAAATGTTTCGCTTGCTTGACACGATCCCTTTTGAGAAGATCACTAACTGTTTGGTCAGTCTTGAGTAAAGACTCTGAGAAGGGTAGAAGTGTCTTAGTTCGGCGACCAAAAAGTCGTTGGCACGGAGACATACCTGTCGCAGCAGTGGGGGTGTTGTGGTGATCCAATAAACCAAGATATGGATCGGATTGAGACAGAAGAGCTTTCTTCATTAAAGTCTTGCAGGTTTTGACTGCGCTTTCGGCCATCCCATTAGCTTGTGGATAGTGTGGTGAGGTGGTGATATGAGTGAACTTCCACGTTACTGCAAATCTTCGGAACTCTGAGGATGAGTACTGAGGACCGTTGTCAGAAACTACGTAATCGGGTACCCCATGTCGCGAAAAATGCATCTTCAGCTTGTGAACGACTGTCTGGGACGTAGTATCGGCAAGATGATCCAGCTCGATAAAGTTGCTGTAGTAATCAACTAATACGAGGTAGTTTCGGTTCTCGAAGGTAAACAAATCTGTTCCAACTCGTTGCCATGGCCTGTCAGGAACTGGGTGAGGCTGAAGAGGTTCACTGGCTTGTTCAGGTCTCACACTTTGGCATATAGAGCATTTATCAATACGATTCTTGAGTTGTGCAGACATTCCTGGCCAGAAGAAAACCTCTCTGGCCCTTCGAAGGCATGCTTGGAGTCCCTGATGGGACTTGTGTGTTTCCTCTATCATGTCACGGCGAAGGCTCTCTGGGACAACGATCTTCGTTCCTTTGAAAACTAGGCCATCTTGGAGCGTCATTTCATCTCGGTATTTGAAGAAAAGCTGTGCGCTTGTAGGTACCATGGAAGTTTTTGTAGGCCAGCCAGCGCGTATGACTTGTGACAACGCTAGTAAAGATTCATCCTTGGCCGTTTCCACTTGAAACTTGGCAAGTGTCGACTCTGATATCGATAAGTCTTCAACAAAGTTGACAGTTTCTAGATCTTTATAGCAGGATGAGGTGCTAGCATTTGGTACCTTTGACTGCTTAGGTAGAACGCGAGAAAGTGCGTCAGCGATGTACATCTCTTTGCCTGGCTTGTAAGTGAGATTCAGGTCAAATCTTTGAAGACGTAGCATCATACGCTGTAATCTCTTAGAAGCTGTATTGATTGGCTTCTTCTGTATAGCAATCAGTGGCTTGTGATCTGTTTCGACTGTGACGTGCTTGCCATAAATGTAATGCTCGAAGTGCTCACAAGAGAATACAACAGCTAAGAGCTCCTTCTCAATCTGTGCGTAATTTTGCTCTGTCGACGTCAGTGCCCTGTTGGCGTAGTGAACTGGCTGTCCTTCCTGAAGTAGAGTTGCGCCAATGCCATACTGTGAGGCATCGCACTGTATAGTGACATTCTTACTCACGTCAAAGTACTGTAGGACTGGGGCTTTAGTGATGAGCTCTTTTATCTCCTTAAAGGCTTTATCTTGGGGGTGTTGCCAATGCCATTCTATTTCCTTCTTTTCCAACTGTCTTAAGGGCTGTGATGCTGTAGACAGATGTTGGCAGAATTTCGCCAGATACTGCACCATTCCCAGAAACGTTCTGAGTTCAGCGAGATTGGTAGGCACCGGATAGTCCACTATAGCTTGTACCTTTAACGGGTCAGGTTTTAGACCTTCCGCTGTAAGGAGGTGTCCTATGAAAGGAACTTGTGACTGTCGAAGTTTCAACTTCTCGCTGTTGAGAGTGAGGTTTCTTTCTCTTGCGCGACTGAGGAAAGCCTTGAGATTCTGATCATGGTTGGCAATTGCAGCTTCATTAGAGTCTCCAAAACCGCAAACTAGGAAATCATCGGCGATGACTTCAACACCTGCGAGTCCTTCTACTAGCTCGTGCATTCGTTGTTGCCATACTTCTGGGGCTGAGTTTATTCCGAATGGCATTCTGAGCCATCGATAGCGACCAAAAGGTGTGTTCATGGTTGTCAAGTAACTACTCTTTCCATCAAGTTGTACCTGCCAGAATCCACATTTGGCATCTAACACGCTAAAGACTTTAGCACCACTAAGGCGAGTTGCTACTTCCTCAATAGTTGGAAGTGGATAATGTGAACGTTTCACTGCGCGGTTGAGATCTCGAGGATCCAGACATACTCGTATTTTCCCGTTAGATTTCTTCACTATGACAAGGCTAGAGACCCATGATGTCGGTTCAACTACCTTGGCGAGGATACCACTCTTCACCATGTTATCCAGCTCTAACTTGAGGGTATCTCGAAGTGGGACTGGCACTTTACGAGGGGGATGTACCACCGGGCGGAAACCTTCGTCCACTTGAATGGAGTAGGTTCCTTCAAGGCAGCCAATTCCAGTGAAGATATCGGTAAATTCATATAGGATAGGATCACTTCTAACATTTGACGAGACGTCAATTCTTTCGTCGTGAATCGCATTTACGTCAGCATCCAAGATTTTGACCAGGTTCATCTTTTCACACGTCGTTCGACAGAGGAGGGGTGTCAAATCTTGCTTCACAATGTGATAAAGAACTCCATATTTTCTTCCTTTCCGTTCAGTTAGTAGGCGGATTTGACCAAGTGGCCAGACTACAGTCTTGTTGTGCATGATGAGCCTTGTAAACGACTGTTCAAGGTTTGTACACTGTTTGTCTCCTGTAGCCCGGATGTAGGCACTTTTGGGGAGAATATTACATGAAGCACCTGTATCAATCTGAAGTTGTACTTGGGCATTATTGTTAAGGCACGCCGTTACATAAGCTGATGTGGGGGAGGGTTTGTGGCTGTAGATTTCACAATCTTGTACGTGATTGACAGAGCGAGAGTGGCATTTTTTTGCAAAGTGTCCGTCTCTGCCACATTTGGTGCATTTCTTGCCAACTGCTGGACAAGCTGACTTTTTCATCTCGTGAACAGTACCACAAAACTTGCATTCTCGTGTGTATACATTGTCGGGGTTACCAGAACTTTTCCCTCTTGACTTCCACGGAGGAGTCCGCTTCTTACCTGAAGTGTGTTTATGCGGTGTTGTATCCTCAGTCTGGGTCTTAGGCGGTTTCGTTTTCTTGGCTTTTACCCTATTCACATTGGCTTCTTCAGTTGTCATGTCTAAAGCGCGTATATCAGTTAGCTCTTGTGTTCGCAGGATATCCAACGCGTTATCCAAAGTGAGATCTTTCTTCTCTAAAAGTTTCTTGCGTGACCGATCATTCTTGACTCCAAGGATGAGGCGGTCTCTTATCAAGCTGTCTCTTAGGGTTAGGAACCCACAGTGTTCAGAAAGGCGCATCAGTGCTGTGCAATATTGATCGACACTTTCTCCTGGTTCTTGCTCTCTCTTGTTGAAGAGGTACCGTTCATACGTCTGATTTCGCTGCGGCAAACAACGAGATTCAAATTTAGCCAGGACGTCATCAATATTGTCAGCGCTTTCGTCTTCAGCGAAGGTAAAGGTGTCAAACAATTGGACTCCTTCTCTTCCAACGATGTTAAGAAAATGAGCAACACGGACTGGGCCGTCCTTTTGACTTATCCCAGCCGCCCGTTCATAGATTTGCCATGCTCTCTTAAAGTGTAACCAGTTATCGCCTCTACGTGACCTGTCTTCGAGATTAAGAGGATCTGGAGGTTTGGCTAGCGGTACTGTGGTGGTATAGATCGGTGCAGCAGCCGATGAACCAGAAGGTTGCTGACTAGCAGAGGTCGAGGTCATGACCAATATAAAATAAACTTCCACCAACAACAACAAAGCTCGTGAAACGTGATCAAACTCCTGACACCAAGTTTTGTCCTTTAGGACGCGAGAGAGCAAGATAGTGAGTCTGAGTCCAGTAAGCTTCTTTGAACACAAACTTTAATCACTTGAGAGGCAGGTTACCTTTAGAGCTAACGAAACAACAACAACGCGATAGCGACTCTCTTATATAAAAAATGTTTTTTTCCGTGTAACCCGAGAACTGACACGTGAGTAGTCCGAAGTGATTACATAACCAGTCCAGAAAGTTACATAACAGTTGAGAGTTACATAAGAAAGAAAAAGCAAACGTTGATGTCCGGAAGGTTTTTTTTGCATATCATAACAGCTTCCTTTACATTTCGCAACAAATGGCCGAAAAATACATTAAAATGATGCCTTTGTTTTTAATTTATCTCCAGCGAAAGCCAGGACATAAATGCACTTTATTTTATCCTGTATCCAGTGTTCCTTCCGGACGCGAGAGACTTTCCTTCCTGTTCTTCAGATAATTATTATGGCCAATGATACAGGTTCACACCACTTAATTGTGGACAAGCGATATCGATGAAATATTTCGACTCTGTGCATTTAGTAAATATTAATAAATAAACTTTGATCTCTGGTAAAAACGTACAAACAAAATATATTAAAGTTCACACGGCAACCAGGTGGACAATCAGACATAGTTTGATGCTACTCTTGTTTGCAGATTGAATGAACAACGTACAAACAAGTCCCCCTCCCACCCCCAATAAAAAACGCATATACACTTTCCCCATTCTCACCCACACCTCTTGGTGACAAGGCTTTTTTGTAACATGCAACTATCTTTAGAACGAGATGCTAAGCTAACTGTCCCGTTAAAAATAACAAAACAAAGAAAAATGAGTCATCACATTTACGAGAAATAATGGGAAATTTTTCAGAAATTCAAAGTTCTTCCTTCTAATTTTTACAAAAGAAAAACTGATCTTGATATAGTCACAAGTTTAAAAGCTAGATATTTCCTATCCGAGGAGAAAAAATATATTTCATATAAGTCTAGATATTTTCGTCTGTTCACGGGCAAGAAGCTAGCTATGTTAGGTCTGTTATTCAGAATCCAAGAGTTCATTCCTTTTATTTTTCCACCAAGCGTTACTATTGCGTCATCTGTCTCCAATGTCACTCTGCCAAAACTACGTAGCATTACAATATTTTTTCCTCGTGGACAGTCTCAGATTATCTACGAATTTTTTCAGCCGCTTTCGGACATCGAACAAGTCACCAAGGTAAGAGTGACTTAATCGTATGAAGTATGTTGGAAATATTCAAGAGAGTTAGCCTGAAGAAGTCTGGTCAAAATCTTTGCGCCTCCGGCCTAGCGAGACGCCTTGAAATAACAATAACATAATTTTTTCAAGGAGCTGCGGGCGAACATCTGAGATTTTCCAACAGAGACAAAATATTGCCAACAAAAACGATATCATAATACGTTTATTATAGAGCTTTCTTTAAAGAAAGAAGTCTGTATTTAATTGAATGTTATTCTTAAGGAATTATATCACGATTTAACGAGAATCCAGTTTTAAACAACTAAAATTCTGAGACGTGTATTGCACAAGTTCAGTTTTCAGAAGGAATCGCATTGATTAAGCTCTCGTAAGGTTTCAGGAGTGAAAATTGGATTTTAACGTGAGAGGACAGCATACAATTTAGGTCTGAAGACTGAAACTTTTTTCACACCGGTCCTATTTCAATAACAGCTCGCCACATCTTAAGTATGTCAGTCTCACTTGAGAGTTAATCTGTTAACATACGTTTTCCTTTGGCTGGTTTGAACCTAATTAAACCCACCAGTTTAGGAAGCCTTTTCGTTTCGGTTTCGGTACAAGATATATTTTTAAAATATATTTTTTTCAAAGACATTTCATGCAGCGACTGAAAGCACACTTTTCACCTGCTTCTGTTTGTCAAATATAGATAACACTTCATAATTTCTGTGCAAAAAAAAAAAAACTAAAACCGTGCGTTTTTGCGTGAATTTTCCCAAAATGATTTATCGTAGTATAGGTACTCACTGAACAATGGAGAAGAAAGGTTTTGTACAGAAATTCATTGATAATGCTAAAGGAAGTCTTATTCATATTCAAAAATTTAAATTTTAACAATTGTTCAGGAAAATAAGTTTCCCCTTATAACAGACACTGAGCAACATGAAACTTTATCCTCGCCAAAGCAGCAAAAAAGTTAAAGAGCAGTCACATGTAAATGCAAAGTTTTGCTATACATTGCCACCTTAATCTCTAAGCAATATATGCGGCAGCTGCTGTTAGCTAAAGTTTTCACCTTCTGTGAAGCCAAAGGAGCCATTTGATTCATTTGGATAATTGAATTTTCTCAGAGAGCATAATTTCCTGTTAGCCTTCAGATGCAATCAATATGTCACTGCACACAAAAGTTATTTTGATTATGTATTTCTACCTTGCAAAATTCTCATGCAAATTTTGCAAGAAGAAATATGAAAAATTAAGTCAAGGTTTTTTTTTTCTCCTTTAAATGGCTTTTGAGATGTGCAAATTAATTGAATGTTTCTGAACATGATGATGCTGTGCATGAACTCCACTGTTAAAGGTAAATTTAAGGCTCTAGAATTGAAAATTATTATCCTTGGATAAAATTCTGACATAAGCTCACCAAGAGCAGAAGTGATTCAACCATGTCAAGGTGACTCACTTGAAAATTTAAGCTTAATTGCTTTATCTTTCACCTCAATTTTGTCTTTTCCTTCTCAGATTTAATGGATGCATTAGTGATTTTCAAGGTCAAGGGTTTGATCACCCAATAGGGCAGGAAAATATTATTACTACCTTTAGAGAGCAGAAACACAAATAAGTTTGAATATACCTTGGAGTAGTGTTACTCAAAATTTGAATGTGGTTGACATTGTTTTCCACTGAATGCATGTGATGATCTGGTTGCTGCTGTTAATGAGTAACTTCTGCTTACTTATTACATATAAATTTAAGATGACAAAAACTGTACTTAAGCTTGATGTTTCTTTTGTAGCTATCACACCATTTTGATGGGTACAAGACAGATTCTTCTAAACTTGCTTTTACGGATCTAAACCATGGCTTCCATTTTCCAATAAAAAAGAAACAGTGTAGATAGGTTTAAAATGGAGGATAAAGAGCAAATCCTTGATGAAGACAATGATACTGTGGAATCAGAACAGGAGCAGAATGAAAAGCCTGATGGAGGGTGGGGTTGGGTGGTTTGCTGTGGTACTTTCAGTGTCAACTTTATAGTGTTTGGTATTCATAACTCATTTGGTGTTGTGTACGAGTATTTGGTAGATGAACAACACATGGGAGAAGCTGAGACAGGTAAGAACAATAACTAGCTGGTAAACCTGCATGTGAGGTCTGCACTGTAAATTATAGACTGAGTTTTATCCATGTTCATGTTTGTGCCTTAAATCTAAGAGGGGAACACAATGTTGCATAACTTGTAGTACAGATCATAAAGACAAGGTTAGGGAGGTCTTGAATTTCCTTCTTCTCACATAGAGTTGCTTGGAGTGTCGAGTGATGTAGAACAAGTCAGATCCAAATCATTGTCCAGTTTTATTATGATTTTCTTAATCCTTATACTCCAATGAGTGACCAAGACAGATCTTCTCCTTTCAATATGAATACAATATCAAGCAGACAATTAATGGTAATATGGAAAATTGTCGTTAAGGGGATTGATTTTTTTTTTTTCAATCGCTTTCACCATGATGGCGCAAAACACATAACAGAGTAAGGCTCCAAATTAAGTGTGCTCTTATGAGAGGTACTGTGAGAATGAAATGGCCTGCCCAAGAACGCAATGTATTGTCCAAGCCAGGTCTTGAACCCAGGCCTCTCAACCCAGAGTCCAGTACATTGACTACTGGACCTCCCATAAGGAGGGTTGATCAACTTGAAATCCTCCAGATGAAAGGAAAGTCTTCAATTTATCAATTTTATCAAACTGCATTGTTCACTGTGACAGGATTCATCTCAGTCTATAAATTTTGTCTCCACTACACAACAAATAACACAGTAGTGTACACCAAATAAGTTTATTTAGGAAAGCCTGCCGAGAACCAACCCGAGGCATATATAGCCCGGGGAATGCATACATACATATCTTCGCAACTGATATACCATATACAATCCTGATATACAGTCAATTCCTTAGACATTAAAAAAAGGTATACATTACTAACATGCAAACTTCACCAAGTCTGGATTAACAGAGATGGGCAACCGCTTACAAGGACATAACTACGGTTATACAGAGGCCAGAAAAAACCTGCCAGAAAAAACCCCTTTGGGGAAAAACATGACAGGAAATCTGGGTAGGAACCATGGCCCAAACTCAGAGCAGTTGGCAGCCCATCCTACGAGGCTTCACAGCTAAAGAAAATATGTTTTCAAACTAAAATAAATTTGTCATCAGCCAGAGGTGAACGGTTGGTTCTGAGGCCTAGATGGACATCACGTGCTATACTTTCCCTTATATACCACTGCATCATTACCCATGATGCTCGGGCCTAAGGCCCAGGCCTTGTCGTATCTCGTGCCGACAAAATATCTATTTCTGCCTTATTCACAGACTCATTCGTCAGAAATACCATTTTTTTCTTCCAATGGTCTAATTTGGCATAGTTTTTAACTTACCGCGTGGGTTTAATATTTTATTGTCAAGTTTCTTAACCCTTTCACTCCCAAGATCTCATTAGTAATTCTCCTTACTGTCTGCCATACAGTTCTAGTGATGTTTGGTTGGAGAATTTGGTATTGGATCAACTTACATTCCCTTAATTTCTATTTTTCTTTGTTCTCATCACTTGTCTGCTTGATATTGTATTGATAATGTAAAGAGAAATTCTGTCTTGGTCACTCATGGGAGTTAAAGGGTTAGTTTAATTTGGGATGAATTTATTAAGTATTTAAAACCTTAATGATTTGCTAGTGTTGATATATTTACCAGATATGGCCACTTATACAATTAAAATGATATGTTTTATTGTTTGGTTTAAATTCAGGTTAGCAGAGTAACATTTCTTGGGCCATAGATTGATGGCATGTTAAGTTAACTGCTCTGAAAACATTACCTGTAGTTTTCCAGTGGAACTGATCTTTTCTGCATATAATTTACATTGAAACTACTCAGGTTGTACATCATTTAGCAGCAGCCATTAGGTAACATTTTAGGACACTTTCATGATACGGTGTGTTTATTCAGAAATGTAACCGCTGACATGGTAGCATTGCTTTTTCTGTTCCTTCTTTCTCCTTAGCCTGGGTTGGTGCAATGGCCGGTTCCCTCAACTTCTTATGTGGTCCGCTGACCAGTATTTTGTGTGATCGCTTTGGATGTCGTCGAGTAGCGTTTGTTGGCGCCCTTCTATCTGTAACTGGACTTTTTCTTACGTCGCTTGTGACTCGCTTGCATTACATGTACCTTACCTATGGACTTCTTTGGGGGGTGGGGTCGAGTTTTTCCTTTGTACCTTCCATCGTGATGTTAGGAGAATACTTTGATAAGAGACTGGCACTAGCGAATGGATTAGGTACCAGCGGAAGTGGAGTGGGTTCATTGGTCGCCTCGCCTGCCATCAATTACTTACTCTGGGTCGTCGGATGGAGTAACTCTCTGCGTATACTTAGTGGAGTCGCAGCGTTTCTTGTTGTGGCGTGCTTTCTCTATAAACCGCTGAAAAAAAGACAGCGTGACAGAGCCGTGACAAAACAGTGTAGCCAGTTGTGTGACGTTTCAATTTGGAGGAACCGGGCTTACGTAGCCTGGGTACTAACAGTAGCGTTATTTCAGTTCGGATATCCGGTCCCTTTCGTCCATTTGGTAAGTTAGGAGACCTTCATGCGCTGTTTGTGGCGTAGTACCTCGGTGACTATAAAAGGAACTTACTGTTAGTAATTATTTGGTAACGTAAAGATTCTTTCGCAGTTTGCGCGCAAGGTATAGGAAAACATTGCATGGCACACAGAAAAGAAAAAAAGAAAATCCAAGCGGAAAAAAAACAAACAAAAAATAATTATAATTGAGCAATTTAAGAGAACCAAAGTTAGGTTGCGCAACGAAGTGTCATCTTCACTGAATCTTTCTTCTACTATCGACGATTGAGGAAGATTGTAAGCAGCGTTGTGAACATTGTAAAAGTTACCAATGGCGTAGGTCCATTTTCTGCATATAAACCCACACAAAACCCAAATTAAAACTCCTTCAATCGCTCTGACGAAGGGCTAATGCTCAAAACGACAGCCTTTAAAATCTTTACGGTGACCAATTTGCATTATCAACTCTGTTGACAACACTAAATTACCCTGTTACATTTACTATTTCCTTTGCTCTTGGCGTTCTCTTCTTCATCTGACGCTCAAAAGAAAAGAAAAAAAAAACCAGCTGCACTTAAAACATCCTCCAACGTGGTCTGGAAAAAAGAGTTTTCTTAATAATTGGCACAAATGATTAGGACAAGCTTCAAAATTGCAACACAATGACTGATTTAATTCTTCGCTCCTTTACTCACTCGTTTATTCTTTTGTTGCAGTATTATTCGATGCTTATTTGAAGGCTGTCATTCGCGAGTAAATCATATCTTGGCTTATTATTTTTTTACTTTCAGTTCTCTTTAAATTTTCCAGAAAACATGACAAAAGCATAATTTAATCTTAAAGCGATGGAGCAAATTTGACATTCAAGTCACAGAAATAACGCCAAATCACAAGAAATGTGCATAGAAAATCATTGACAAACACTGTACGACAGCAGCTCATTTGTGGCTCATACTTTGAAAAAAATTCTGAGTTAGCGCTCTATTAAAGGTGGATATGGCGTTTACTGGTCAATATTTTGCTTCATAGTGCATCACTGTTTGATGGTTGGCTCTCTCTCAACCTTACACAGAAGCTTGCTTTAGTCATGTCAATAAGTGTTGTTTACTAATCTTCCTTTAGGTGAAATACGCCAATGATCTTGGTATCCCGACATCCAAAGGAGCATGGCTGGTCGGTTTCCTTTCGATCATGTCTACTGTGGGGCGTGTGATATTCGGGAAGATCTGTGAACTACGATGGGTCAACAAAGTTTACGTCTATCAGTTTTCAGTGTTTATCATAGGAATTAGCACGATGATCTGTCCAATCACAGAAGGCTACGCGGGTCTCTTGACTTACTCTCTTGTGTTTGGTTTTTTCGATGGATGCTTTGTAGGGCAAGTGGCTGTAATCACTGGAGAAATTGCTGGAAAGAACAGGCTCTCACAAGCAGTGGGAAATATGTTTGGGGTGTTGGCCATCCCCATGAGTTTTGGACCACCGGTCGCTGGTAAGAAGAGAATTATGTGGCACATTTTGAAAATTTCTGCCTGTTAAGCTTAAAACAAACGAACGGGGGAAAAATAAATTATTAAAATACTTCTAATTTCTTCAGCTGATTTTTCAAACTTTTGTCGTTCTCTTGCTCTCTATCAAGACAGCATAGTTTATTTTCAAGGGGATAAATAGGTTTTGGGCCCAACTCAAGTCAATTAAGCCCGAGCCGCTAGGCGAAGGTTAAAATGACTTGGAAAAGGGTACAAGACATATTTATGCTCGAGAACATAAATTGTATTACAATTATTATCACTTTGAGAGGGCATCGAGAAAATAAAAACAGAAGAAAAAAAATGACCAAACGAAAAACAGCCTAAATGATCACGCGAGCGTACGAGGGGGCTACCATACAATTCAACCTTTTAATCTCCATTTCGGCCCACAAAGTGCGCCACAGTGCTTAACAAAGTGATGATGATAAAAAAAAATGCATTTTTTTTCTTTCCAAAGGACCCAAACATGTAAGATATATGTAAGAATCTGGGCCTATATTTTTTCCTCTACATACAGGCTGGCTTTACGAAGCTACAGGTTCTTACCACCAGGCATTCTTTGTGTGTGGAAGTGTGGGCATCATGGCTTCTCTGTTTGTCTTTGTTGTGTCTCGTTTGCATCGAAATCAAAGACAATATTACATCTCCAGCAGGAGAGGAAGCAAAAATACGGACTCAAACAAAGACTGTAGGTATGAAGCGAGTTTGGAAACTGAAAGTGAAATGTCTAACATGATAAGGGGAGAGACGACATCTCGTGAAGTCCTCATCGTCGCAGATAAAGAAACTGTTCTGTAGTTGCTTGTTTGTGCGTCACGCAACTTCTTGAGTACCTTGCGTGACCATGTTGTAGGTTTAGTTTTTTTTTTTTTTTTTAATGACTACAGGGCGTTTCGATCGTGTGTCGTTAAACGAAAACCAAAGTTATCACAACAGCCAATTAGAAAAAAAGGAAAATATCTCAAGGAGCCAATAAGGACATACAATATCAGGAGCAAACTGCTTGAAGCGCGGGAAAACAGGCATTTTTTAAATTCATTTTGCCGGTGTAATGTCGTAGAAGTTTTCTTCTCCTTCTTCCCACGTGAAATTGGTATAACTTTCCTCAAAGAAAATAAGTTTACCCGAACTTAAAGCAGTGGTGTATAGATATATATGACCTTCAGGCTAATGAGGAAGTTTGGATTCTGAGCATTTTCTTAAGGTGTTATTTAACTTTTCTTACGTGTGACGTGGATCGTGGATCATATCACCACATAAGATCTTTGCTGTGAAATTATATATTTACATATATATATATAGGTTGGGTTTGTGTGTGTGTGTGTATATATATTTTTAATTGGAATTAATGTGAGCGATTACGCATTTTTAAGGGAGCCTTCGGTAGCTTCCTTTTCTGATCGTTGTTTTTCTGTTTTGTTTTTTCGCGTCGTCAAATTTAAGCGTGGGTTTTATGTATGTTGAGTGCACACTTTCTCTGAAAATATTTAACGCGGAAAAGCCTGTTTTACTATGGGTTACTTGTGCAAACATTTCTGGAAATTTTTTAAGTACTGTGGAGAAACGCTTGATAAACTCTTGCGAGAGGAACAGAACTAGGAAATTATAACGAAATAATTATTTATGCAGACATTATTTACATTTCTATCTACAAGTCGCTTATTTAAATAAACGCCAGTGTTCTATGTGTTTCTCAAGCAAAGGGTTGTGGAAATATTTTACTTACTGTGAGAGAATGTTTTTTATTTTAAATTATTTCAAAATTAATATAAAAATTTCGACAGAGTGTAAATACGAAATTATACTTTACGAGAAAAGTTGTTTCTTGAAATGTTATTCACATTTCTAGCCACAGGTCGCGTATCTATTTGCACTTCAATTGTATTTAAATGTGAGAAAAAATAGGGTGTACTTCAGATAATTTATTTTTGGAAGAGGCTATTTATTGCTATCAAGCAATCATTATTTAATTAAACTGATATGAAATAAAGCTTCAGTTCTATGCAGGGAATTGTTTATTGCCAGATCTTGTTGTATTGTTGTTGTTGTTGTTGTTGTTGTTTGTTTGTTTGTTTGTCTGTTTGTTCTGTTTTTGATCAGTGAGAAAAAAAGAGAGCAGGGAAGGGGATGTAGAGCTAGGGGCCCGCGGTCAGTTACTGTATGCGGTAGAATCTGGGTACGAGATTAAGGGGCCGTGTCTGCGTTTGAAGAAGAAATAACTACTTGCGAGGAGGAATCTTGTATTCTAGCAAATGACCAAAGTAAAACGAAAGCTCGCACCCATTCACCCTTGGATAGTGCTGACAAGGTTATGTAATTAAGGCCCAGTTCAGACGTAGTACCTCTGTTAGCCGATCGAAGTTGCTGCAATCAGGTTCGACTTAAACACAGCAGAAACACGACTCTGATTAAGACATCGGGCTAAAGTCATACGGAATTCAGCATTTAATGAAGCAAAATAACAATTTAGTCTTGTAACTTCCCGCAAGAACGCAATCCCGCCAAAATACATCAGCATAATTTGTGAATATTTTTTAGCTCGGCGGAGGCACGGCTTGAACCGCGCCAGAGTCATTTAGCAGGGCAGGGCTTGTAGCACCTAATTTCTTGTCGAACTTGTTAAAAAAATTTACTTCAGACACCTTGCTTCTGTCGTGCTTTACTCGAACTTAGTTTCTGAATTGACTTCGACTCAGCAGGAGCACGAAATCTGAACTGGGCCTAATTCATGGGACGGTTTTCAGTTCCACTGTCATTTTCAAAGCAAGGTATAGCAGTCTATGTCAGTGTTCATAATCCATCAAATAATTTTTCCCTGACAAGATGAGTCTAAACGCATCGCGTGATCTAATATACCCCAGGAAGAGATTATAATCTCATACCACCAATTAAAACTGGAGACTATCCCCGTGATAAACCTCAAATGTTATTCTCCGATTTTCGAACATTTCGTCTTCCACAACGAAAGTGTTGCTTTAAATTCAATTCAAGATGATAGATCATTTATCCATTGCTACAGAAGAAGGGACCCCGGACCGGAGAAAACTGAAAAGTAAACAGCCCACGCAGCAAAATGAAAGCTGTTCGTAAGCATTTTGCCTGCGCGTTGAAAGATAATAAATATTATAGCCTCGAGTTGGCGCGAGAATAATCATGCATATTTTTCATTGGACATGATCTGTTCTTCAACCTCACAGATTTCCAAGAGCTTCGCTCTCTGAAAACTTTTCGCATCTTGGACAGGTAACATCCGCGTAACTATATGAGTACCCATATGAGGACTATCGTTTATATATCATATATCATACTGGCGTGCGTGCTTTAGAGTTTAGTAGCAGCGGCGGGGCACAGTGATATTGACAGAGGACAAGGTTAACAGCTACATTCATTACGAGACTATCTTGGATATTTCACCAAGAATTAAAAAACATCACGTGACTTGACAAGGTCAAGGAGCACGAAGTTAAGTTTTGACCGATCACTCAGGCGTAAACGCATTTTACAAAACGTAGGTAAAAGAGAATCTGCGCTTACAGACCAGCAATTCTTTATTGCCTTTTATACATTGTGTACTCTGTTGCCGATGACTGACCCCCTTCCCCCCCCCCCCCCCCAAAAAAAAATACGTCAACCGGTTCCTTCACGATGAAGGTCGCCTCAAGTCACGCAGCGCATAAGTAACGACAGGTTTAATTCGTAGTTGGCGCGCACAGTTGGTAAACAAAGTAGAGCCTTCGAGTTCTTTCCGTGTCTGGCTGGTTCGTTATTCGTATCTTGATAAGCACAAAAGCAAAAAGAGTTTCGCACGCTAGGTTCGGTTGTAAATCAATTTTCTGTGATCGAGAAATGAAAGGCGAAAACCGATCCGATAATGGACTTACAACGAAATCGATAAGTCGAGACGGCGGCTATGGCTGGATAGTCTGTTGTGGGACTTTCATCGTAAGCTTTGTGGTATTCGGAATTCACAACTCATTCGGTGTTCTGTATGTTAACCTGCTCGATGATTTAAAACTTGGTGCGATGCAAACAGGTTAGTAATGCAAAGAATTAATTTAACGGAGCGCCACGTGTCGGTACGCAAATTACTGATCCTATATTTTTGATGGGTTCGAATGTTAACGTAGGTGTGCTTGCATTCGATGATATCATTGTAAATACGAGAGCCTTTGAAGCTGACTTGGTAAGTATGTACAATTTCAACATCGAACGGAGAATTAGCTTTTTTTCATCGTTAACGGAGTGGATTTAACAACACTCGTTAGGATGAAACACTTATCAAACTTAATTGAAACATTAATGCTGTTATAATTCATAACTCTGAAAGATTACAAGAGAGTTGATGTCGCAGTGCTGTCTTTCATAAAGAACTATCTGTGTTTCTTGGCTTGTGCTCTACTTGTAAGTAACAATATTGAGGACATGAGCGACATTAGTTCATGTGATATTCTAACTCACGCCATATAAATAAGAATTTTACTATTTCCCTTCGAGCTAAAATTCCATTTCCGTTTTTCACACAATAATTTCTCGGCAATAATTTATGTCCGAAAAGGGTGGATATCAGCACCTGAATTAAGTCTTGTGCATATCGTCTCAAGTTTCGAGTAAAGCTTCGAAAAAAAAAACTGGTCTCCTGATTAAAGCACGTAAACTTTCTCTCTCCAAGATCTTTACTGCCTTCAATCAAAACAACAAACAAATACATCAACGTCTTCGTGCCTAAAAAATTGCAACCTTACCTCTATCGATGATCGCGACATGAGCAAGTAATTACTTCCAAATTTTTTCAGCAGGAACAAGCTGTTCCTTTGCTGTTTGTAATCATTTTTTTTAGTGTTAGGCTACCAGTTAGCGAAGCAACCGGAAAGTGGCTTTTGTACTGTATATTTCACCTTTTGTCTGCGTCACTGATTACAGTCAAAGTTTCTCTGATTTTCCACTTCGCACGTTAGTTGGTACTTTGCAATTTACGGTGTGCCATTAAAACATCTTTTCTTCTCTCTAAACGTGATCAACAGTTGTTTGTTATTTTACTTCTTGTCCAGCTATTACAGGTAGTAACTTTCTTTAACTTAAGTTTGGAAATATCGGAATACTGTACATTGGCTCACTTTATTATGGAATCGTTTACGGTTGGGATCAGAGCGGATAGAACATAGATTTATTATAACTTTTTCTTCTTTTTGATGCAAGAAAAAATACCTTTTTTTTGTAAAAGGGTTGCATGATCTCGTGGGGCCTCAAGTATGGACTCTTTATTGTAGGGTCCCAAAGCCGTAGGTACGTAAGTGATGATTCTCACGGCTAACGGTTGGTCATTTTCCAGCTAACAGTTAATTTCCGTCCTTTATGATTAAAAGACAAATTTTAACGGCTAACCATTTTTTCAAATAATGGTTAAAATTTGTCAATTTTTACACCTAACGGCTAAATTTTTTGGCCAGTTTACGGCTGACGCAGCCCAAGCACGTGCATAATTTGTTTATCATCATAGCGTCAGGGATTGACAGCAAGTTTGGCAGAAGTTTCAACGTCACACGTTTTCGCCTAAATTTTTTTTGATAATGGCTAATACTGAAACTGTAGAATTTGTGAACCAGGTTTCAGAACTCTGATGCCGGAATGAGTCAATCAGTGCCGGTAGAGAGCGGATTGGCCTGTTTCAAAATTTTTCAAGAAAAGCGTTATTGGCGTAATTATATGCCCAAAAATCGCAAGACTCGTCCTTGTTTTTTTTCTTCAAAATGATGCTCTCTGTTAATAACTGGCAACTATACATGGATGTAAAGCAGTCGTTGCCGCATTTAACAAATTTCCTCTGCTTCACGCCCGTGACAAAAAGAATGACATGTTTCTTTATACATGTAGATCATATTATTGATTTCTTTTCACAGCGTGGATTGGCGCCATGGCCATGGGTTTGAACTTCTTTTTTGGTCCTATATCAAGTGCATTGTGTGATCGTCTTGGTTGCCGTGTTGTGTCCTTTGCTGGTGCGTTACTATCCGTCTCGGGGTTGTTCCTAACCTCCTTCATACAAGAAGCTCATAAAATGTATGTGACCTACGGACTTGTATGGGGAGTGGGTTCTAGTTTCTCCTATGTGTCGTCTATCGTTGTCCTGGGCGAATACTTTAATAGAAGATTGGCGCTTGCCAATGGGATTGCATCATGTGGAGGTGGCGTAGGCTCTCTTGTTACCGGGCCGGTCATAAATTACCTACTGGCATCTGTCGGATGGAAACACTCCATGCGCATTTTAAGCGCGTTTGCTGGACTGTTATGGATTGCAACTTTAATCTTTAAACCAAAGGAAAATCTTCAATCTACCAGGCAGAGGAGAGAATGTACCAAGTTATTTGATACTTCAATATGGAAGAGTAAAGCGTACGTTTTGTGGGTTACTACTGTAGCTGTGTTTCAATTTGGTTATCTTGTTCCATTTATTCACCTGGTAAGTTGTATTGTTGTGTGTTTGATACTCAACAAAACTTCTCATTCCTGATTGGTCAATGAAAAACGCATAAATAGCTTATAGACCGCCGTTCGGGATCTCATATGAAAATCATCGTTTAAATATAAGTTAGGCGGATAAATTCTAAAGCTGACGTTAAAAGCGTGGGCCTTATGAAGAATTAAGGGCCGCCGCTCAAAACTCTAGCCTTAGAAACTCTCTTCGCTGGACAATTTACGTTATCCACTCAGTTGATTAAACAAAATTATTTTAAAATTCCCTCCACCGACTCGACACCACAGTTCTTTGTAGAATCTTATCACCTTTATTCGTTTCGTTTTTATCTGCAGGTGAGGTATGCCGAAGATTTGGGAGTTCCAAAATCTAAAGGCGCTTGGCTGGTTGGTTTTCTATCCATCACCTCAACGCTTGGTCGAGTAGTATTTGGCAAGATTTCTGACTTGAAATTCGTCAACAGGCTCTACCTATACCAATTTTCGATATTTTGCATTGGAGTGACCACTCTCTTGTGTCCTCTGGTCAAAAACTATGCAGGACTTGTAGGTTATGCTTTGATATTTGGATTTTTTGACGGATGTTTTGTGGGCCAAGTGGCGGTGATTACGGCTGATGTGGTCGGACGCGATAAGCTTTCTCAAGCAGTGGGAAACATGTTTGGAACTATGGCGATACCACTGAGTCTTGGACCTCCGCTTGCAGGTAATCAGCTGTGTAAAAGATGGTGAAATTATCGATGAAATGTCGAGTTTAATCCGGGGTTGCTCTTATAGGGTCCGTAATTGATCTTAAGAATTCGCTCCAACCCCCCCCCCCCTCCCCCCTGTTGATTAGATGCAAAGCAAACCGAATTTTTATCTTTGTTTTTGCTGTTGAGACCGATTCGGTTCATCCGTTCAAACGAAAAGGGTCGAGACTAACTCGAAGTTTGCACTCTGTTTTCAGGTTGGCTGCATGAAGCATTCGGTACCTATGATGAAGCATTTTACATTGCCGGTTCTGTGGCGTTATTTTCTTCGCTCATGATTTTTGGGGTGAACTGTATGATTCGAAAGCAGTCTATAGCAAGGAGGCAATTGGGATTTAAAAACGACTCTTCGTTGAGTATCTCTGAAGCTGAAACAGCATCTGACTCTGTTTACATAGATACAAAATCACAGCTGATGCTGGAAGAGGAGCACATTTTCACCAATAAACTTTGCAAGTTTCACTGCGCTTTAAGAACAAACAAGAAACTTCTTGTGGTTGAGAGAGAAACTGTCTTGTAGTATTTTTAAAGATTCTTAGATTACTGATAGAGCAATTTTCAACTGAGTGTAGAAACTTGTCCAGGATTGCTTTGTTTTGCTTTATTCCGCTGTGTCCTTGGTCCTTAAAACTCGGCCTCTTTTCCAACCAATCAGATGCAAATCTTAAACCAACAGCGACTTCGTCATTCGCGAAGTGTGTCCAGGAAATAATTTTGCTCTGACACGATGGGTCTGAACACATAGTGTTATCGAATATGCCCCAGCAACCAACTAAAACTGAAAAATATCCCCATGATAAACCTTAAGGGACATTCCCCAATTTTTGAACGTTTCGTCTACCACAACGAAAGTGTTGTTTTAGGTTCAATTCAAGATGCAGAAGAAGGGACATCGAACCGGAGAACACTGAAAAGTAAACATCCCAAGCAGCAAAATGACAGCTGTTCGTAAACATTTTCCTGCACGTCGCTAAATTATTTGAAAGATAATAAATACAACGGCCTCCAGTTAACGTTAAAATATGCATGCATATTTATCCGTGAAAATGATCTGTTCTTCAGCCTTGCAGTTTTCCTGGAGCTTCGCTCTCTGAAAACTGCCCACAACTTGGGACAGATGACATCCGCGGAACTTGATATCCGTACGTATTTTCGCGCCCTATGGAAGCTATAGTTTATTAAATGTCATATATCATGGGGACGTGCGTGTTTTATAGTCTAGTGGCAGTGGTAGGGCTCAGGGATATTTTCAGAAGCAAAGGTTAACTACTGCATTGTTTAAGTGAATATCATCGATATTTCATCATGATTTCACATACATAGCGTGACCTGACAAGGTCAAGGAACACGAAGTTAAGTTCAGACCAATTACTTTATGCGATAACAAAAAAAAGCATGTTAAAAAACGTTACTGAAACGTAAAAGATCTGCGCTAACAAGGGATGAAAGTCGACTCAAGTCACCCAGCGTGTAACTAGCGTGACGTCATGGGACGTGACGTACGCACAAGTTGAGGTAGGTTCATTTCGTAATTAGCGCGCGCGGTTGGTAAACAAACAAGTAAAGCAACCAAGTTCTTTCCGAGAATCTTCGCAAAAGTGTTTGGCTGGTTTGTTATTTGTATCTTGAGAAGCACAAAAGCAGAAAAGAGTTTCACAAGCTAGGTTCGGGTTGCGAATCAATATTCTGTGATCGAGATATGAAAAGCGAAAACCGAGCAGATGATGGACTTACAGGGAAATCGACAAGTCGAGACGGCGGCTATGGCTGGATAGTCTGCTGTGGGACTTTCATCGTAAATTTTGTGGTATTCGGAATTCACAACTCGTTTGGTGTTGTGTACGTTAACCTGCTCGACGAGTTAAAACTTGGTGCGATGCAAACAGGTAAGCAAAGAGTTCATTTAGCTGAGCGCCCGTGCCGGTATGCAGAAGTTACTGATCCATAACTTTTGATGGGTTACTAGTGTTAAAGTAGGTTTGCTTATATTCAATAATATCACTGTAAATTCGAGGGCTTTTGAAAAGGTCTTGGTCAGTATGTACAATGTAAATCTCGAACAGAGAATTAGCTCTGTTTCATCATTAACGGAGCGGATTTAACTACACTCGTTAGGATGAAACACTTATCAAACTTAATTGAAACATAAATGCTGTTACAATTCATAATTCTACAATATTACAAGGGAGTTGATGTCGCAGTGCTGTCTTTCAAAGAGAACTAACTGTGTCTCTTGGCTTGAGGTTTATGAATTCTCTACCGATACTGACTGGTTATAAGTAACAAAATTGAAGATATAAGCTACGTGTATACTTAAAGTGATATCTTGGCTCACGCAATATACATAAGAATTTTACTATTCCCCTTCGAGCTGAAGTTTCATTTTCGAAAAGGTGGGGTATCAGCACATGAATCAAGTATTAAGCATGTATTCACGAGTTTTGGGGTTAAGTTCCGAAAAGAGGCTGGTCTTATGATTAAAGCACTTGAACTTTCTTTCTCCAAGATTTTTACTGCCTTCAATCAAAACAACAAACAAATACATCAACATCTCCTTGCCTGAAAAATTAAATCCTTACTTCTATCGATGATCGCGACATGAGCAAGTAATTACTTCTAAATTTCAATTCCAGCGGGAACAAGCTGTTCCTTTGCTGTTTGTCATCATTTTTTAAGTGTTAGGCTACCAGTTAGCGAAGCAACCGGAAAGTGGCTTCTGTACTGCATATTTTACATTTTGTCTGCATCACTGATCACAGTCATAGTTTCTCTGACCTTCCACTTCGAACATTACTTGGTACTTTACAATTAACGAAATCTCTGATTTGCTTCGAAATAATCCCAATTACCAGTCTTTTTTTTTACTTCCCCACGGTGTGCCATTAAAGGCAACATCTTTTATTCTCTATAAACATGGTCACGAGTTGTTGTTTGTTATTTCACTTCTTGCTCAGCTATTACAGGTAGTAACCGTATCTCTAACCTAAGTTTGGAAATATCGGAATACTGTACATTGGCTCGCTTTATTTAGAATCTTTTTCAGTTGGATCAGAGCGGATAGAACGTTGATTTGTGATAATTTTCTCTTCTTTTTATGCAACACAGAATACTTTTTGTTTTTGATAAGTGAGTTGCATGATCTCGTGGCGCCACAAGTATGGACTAATTATAGAAGGGTGACAATGTCATAGGTACGTAAGTAATGGTTCTCACAGCTAACAGTTTGGCATTTTGCGGCTAACGTTTAATTTCCTTCCTTTGTGATTAAAAGAAAAATTTCAAAGGTTAACTTTTTTTCAAATACCGGTTAATGGCTGACGGTTAACTCCACTAAGAGTCTCTAATTGAAGACCTTTGATACGCAGCCCAAGCACGTGCATAATTTGTTTATCATCGTGGCGTCAGGGATTGACAGCACGTTTGGCAGAAGTTTTCAAAGCCACACATTGACTAATACTGAAACTGTAGAATTTGTGAACCAGGTTTCAAAACTCTGATGCCGGAACGAGTCAATCAGTGCCGGTAGAGGGCGGATTGGCCTGTTTCAGAATTTATCAAGTTAGGCGTTGTTGATCCAGCGTGAGGTTCACAAAACATTTGTCAAAAAACATTAACAGCGGCATCTTGACAGTGCATGCTTATTCATGTAAGACTAACTAACGCCGGGAAAATAATATCCTATGGTTTTCTCATCCGTATACCAATAAGCCCGAAAGGGAAATGATATGCCCAAAAATCGCGAAACTCGTCCTTTTTTTTCCTTAAAAAATTTGATCTCTGTTTTTGGCAACTACATGGATTTAAAAACAGTCGTTGCCGCATATTTTCTTTTCTTCAACTTCTTAAAAAAAAAACATTGGACGTGATGAAGACTTTGATCAAGCTAAAGGTATTTATTTTTCTCCGTTTTGTTGTCAAAAACAAAGTGAGCAAGCCTTGGCTGGCAAGATGTGCCCTTGTAGCAAGTTTAAGTAGCCAGCCAGAACCGCTGTATCTCGCTTACGAAGCAGCGCAAGTAAATACCTTTCCTTTGCGCGAACAAACAAATCACTTTTCAAAACAGTTCAACTTCGTCAAGAAGAAGAAAAGATTTTTTTGTCGTTTGGTGCCGATTGCATTCAAAGGGATTGAGACAGATTTGAAATATGAGGGTTAACTCTTTCATTCCCAGGCTGCTAAAGAATAAATATCTTCTAACAATGTCAACACGTAGAAAGTTTAGGAGAGGCAACAAAAATATCAACTATGGAATATATTATATTGCTGAAGAATCAATTTTTCAGATATATAAAATTGCATGTACAAGAAATGGAAGGTTAACAATGAGGAGATTTGTTTTTTTAATCTTGGGAGTGAAAGGATGAAAGAGGGTAGACTCCTCAATTTTCTTGGGTGTTAGTTCGCGCCTTTCCCTTCAAGGTTCTTATTTTACTTATTCCTTGATATCCTGTATATAGTGTTCCTCCAATTCTTGTCCAATGTAGATTTAAAGACTTTTAAGGATAAGAACGTGAAGATTTTGGAGGCAAAGATACATAGAGTTTACATTGAAATGCTTTTTGAGTGTGAAGTAATGGACGATGGTATGCGTAAGGTCTGGGATCGATTCAGCGTGGAGGAACACAGAAATTTCCCTCTGCTCCACGCCCGAGATAAAAATATTAACATATTTCTTTATACATGGAGATCATCTTTTTATTTCTTTTCACAGCATGGATTGGCGCCATGGCCATGGGTTTAAACTTCTTTTTTGGTCCTATATCAAGTGCACTGTGTGACCGTTTTGGATGCCGTGTTGTGTCCTTGGCTGGTGCGTTACTATCCGTCTCAGGGTTGTTCCTAACCTCCTTCATACAAGAAGTTCATAAGATGTATGTGACCTACGGGCTTGTATGGGGAATAGGTTCTAGTTTCTCCTTTGTGTCGTCCATCGTTGTCCTGGGTCAATACTTTGATAGAAGATTGGCGCTTGCCAATGGGATTGCAACATCCGGAAGTGGGGTAGGCTCTCTTGTTGCCGGGCCGGTCATAAATTACCTACTGGCATCTGTCGGATGGAAACACTCCATGCGCATTTTGAGCGCGTTTGCTGGACTGTTATGGATTGCAGCTATGATCTTTAAACCAAGGAAAAATCTTCAGTCTACCAAGGAAAGAAGATGTACCAAGTTATTTGATACTTCAATATGGAAGAGTAAAGCGTACGTTTTGTGGGTCACTACTGTAGCTGTGTTTCAATTTGGTTATCTCATTCCATTTATTCACCTGGTAAGTTGTATCGCTATTTGTTTAATACGCAACAAAATTTCTCTTTCCTGATTGGTCGGTGACAAATACATAAAAGGTTATAGACTGCCATTCGGGATCTTCCTAATTCAATCTCATGACTAAATCATCGTTTAAAGATAAGTTAGGTGGATAATTTCTAAAGCTGAAAGCCTCATGAAGAATTAAGGGCCACCGCTCGAAACCCCAGCTTTAGAAACTCTCTTCGGTGGACTATTTACATTATCGACTGAGTAGATTAGACCAAGTTATTTTAAAATGCCCTCTACCGACGCGGCACCACAGTTTTTTGTTGAAACTTATCACCCTTATTCGTTTCGTTATTATCTGCAGGTGAGGTATGCCGAAGATTTAGGAGTTCCAAAATCTAAAGGCGCTTGGCTGATTGGTTTTCTATCCATCACCTCAACGCTTGGTCGAGTGGTATTTGGCAAGATTTCCGACTTTAAATTCGTCAACAGGCTCTACCTGTACCAATTTTCGATATTTTCCATTGGATTGAGCACTCTCCTGTGTCCTCTGCTCAAAAACTATGCAGGACTTGTGGGTTATGCTTTGATATTTGGATTTTTTGACGGATGTTTTGTGGGCCAAGTGGCGGTGATTACGGCTGATGTGGTCGGACGCGATAAGCTTTCTCAAGCAGTGGGCAACATGTTTGGAACTCTGGCGATACCAATGAGTCTTGGTCCTCCGCTTGCAGGTAATCAGCTGTGTGAAAGATAGTGAAATTTTCAATCAAATGTCTATTGTAATCCGGATTGCTCTTATAGGGTCCGTAATTGATCTAAAGAATTTGCTCCACCCTCTCAGTCAATTAGATGCAAAGCAAAGCGAGTTCTTTATCTTTGTTTCTGTTGCTAAGACTGATTCGATTCAGCCGTTCAAATGAAAAGGGTCCAGACTAACCTGAAGTTTGCTCTCTGTTTTCAGGTTGGCTGCATGAAGTATTCGGTACCTATGATGAAGCATTTTATATAGCCGGTTCTGTGGCGTTATTTTCTTCGCTCATGATTTTTGGGGTGAACTGTATGATTCGAAAGCAGTCTATAGCAAGGAGGCAATTGGGATTTAAAAACGACACTTCTTTGAATATTTCTGAAGCTGAAACGGCATCTGACTCTGTTTACAAAAATACAGAATCACAGCCGATGCTGGAAGAGGAGCACATTGTCACCAATAAACTTTGCAAGCTTCACTGCGCTTTAAGAACAAGCAAGGAACTTCTGGTGGTTGAGAGAGAAACTGTTTTATAGTATTTTTAGAGATTCTTAGATTACTGATAATGCAATTTTCAACAGAGTGTAGAAACTTGTCCAGGACTGCTTTGGTTTTGCTTTGCTTCGCTGTGTCCTTGGTCTAAAAAACTCGGCCTCTTTTCCAACCAATCAGATGCAAATCTTAAACCAACAGCGACTTTGTCACTTGCGAAGTGTGTCCATCAAATAACTTTTTTTGACACGGTGTGTCTGAACGGTGGGTTTAAACACATAGGGTGATCGAATATGCCCTAGCAACCAACTAAAACTGGAAAATATCCCCGTGATAAACCTCAAGTGATATTCCCTAATCTTCGAATGTTCGTCTACCACAGTGAAAGTGTTCTTTTGAATTCAATTCAAAATGATAGACCATTTATACCTTGCTGCAGAAGACGGGACGTCGAACCGGAGAACATTGAAAAGTAAATATCCCATGCAGCAAACTAAAAGCTGTTCGTAAACATTTTTCCTGCACGTTGCTAAATTATTTGAAATATAATGAATACAACAGCCTCCAGTCAGCGTTAAAATATACATGCATATTTATCCGTGTACATGATCTGTTCTTCAGCCTTGCAGTTTTCTTGGAGCTTCGCTCTCTGAAAACTGTTCACAACTTGGGACAGATGACATTCGCGGAACTTGATATCCGTACGTATTCCCGCGCCTTATGGAAGCTATAGTTTATTAAATGTCATATATCATGGAGTTGTGCGTGTTTTATAGTTTAGTGGCAGCGGTGGGGCTCAGGGATATTTTCAGAAGCAAAGGTTAACAACTGCATTGTTTAAGTGACTATCATCGATATTTCACCATGATTTCACATACATCGCGTGACCTGACAAGGTCAAGGAACACGAAGCTAAGTTCAGACCAATTACTTAACAAAAAAGTGCATGTTACAAAACGTTACTTCAGTTATTGAAATGTAAAAGATCTGCGCTAACATGGAATAAAGGTTGACTCAAGTCACCCAGTGTGTAACTAGCGTGACGTCATGGGACGTGACGTACGCACAAGTTGAGGCAGGTTCATTTCGTAGCGGGCGGTGTGCGCACACCGATTGCTTTGCATTGTGGTAGCTTCATTTTCAATATGGCGGTGAAAGCGGCAGAAATCGGCAGACTTTGACTGAGCATTCTGTAAAAGTTAGGCCCCTCCTTTTTCCTTTCACCATAGGTAAATATAACCTGATTTTTTCTGAATATTTAAAAGTATTTTTTGTACGTATTTGTCGCGTATTCTATGGTTCTCTCACTGTTTTTTAGTATGTAATTTGAGACCAGTTTTCGAGAAGTTCAGATTTGATGTACGTCGTAGTTTGGAACCTTTCAAAAATTTGGATCGCCGCTTTGATCCTTCTTCAACAGCTCTGGCTAAACGTTCTCAAACGCTCTCCAACGGTACATGTGTTTCGCGCATTTTAAGTGCTAGTATTTGAGACTGATTATTACCAAGAAAAGGCCTATTGTTGCGTTACACAGCGTTACTATTGTATACTCAATTGTGTCGTAAATCTACTTTCCTAAGTAGAAGCAAATTAACTAATCGCGAGTGTTGTATGGTAAATCTACTATCTTGATCACTGAATGAAGGGCAGTTGAATTAGGGCATTAAAAGAAGACACTTGACCACTGAATAACTGGGCATAGGGTAAAATATGGACTGGACTATTTTTTAGACCATTTCTTGGACCATGTTTTGGACAATTTTTTTTGCACCATTTTAAAGGGGGGAGCACACCATTAGTGCTGAGGGAGGGGTGGGATGAAGTCTATCAGCATTTAGAGAGGGGTGGGAGGCAGAGTGTTATTACCCAGGCAGGGGCGAGAGACGGACTATTACTCCGTAGGGAGGGGTGGGAGGTGGTTGTAATAGTAAACACTACTGGTTAATGGAGCTTTTACTCGATCGTACAAACTATTTTAATTGGTTTTTCGACTGAATCTTTGTATGTCTAAATTTTGATGCTGGGCCGCGGCCTTTCTTCATTTTTTTTGTCATGCGAAGGCGAAACTGCCACGTAAACACTAGACTTAACGTTTTGCCGACGGAAAATATCGGCAAGCAACATTAGCCACCATAGTTCCATTGAAAATAGCTGTCTCTTTGTGATGAGTTTGCATGTCAAAGGTTGATTCCCTGTTAAATAACTCGCGAATTTGATATTATTTACACAGCCATCGGCTTTGAGTGTAACTGCTGTCAAATGAATAGATTCTAGGCAAGGCTGCAGTTTTGATTCTTTCTGAATCTCTACAGTTGCCTCCTAACAACGAATTTGTCACGGAGGAATAGCAGGAGTCGTGCAGGCCTGCCAACACTTTTTAACTTTCGAAGGAATGGCAACAGGCAGTGAATCTCCATTACATTCCACTACATTCTCGTATTTCGTGTACGTGACATGTTGTCGTTTCGCCTTATTTTAGCGCGCGCGGTTGGTGAACAAACAATTCTTTCCGAGAATCTTCGCAAAAGTGTTTGGTTTGGTTTTTTTATATTATCTTGAGAAACACAAAGCAAAAAGAGTTTCACAAGCTGAATTCGGGTTGCGAATCAATTTTCTGTGATCGAGAAATGGAAAGCGAAAACCGAGCAGATGATGGACTTAGAGGGAAGTCAACAAGTCGAGACGGCGGCTATGGCTGGATAGTCTGCTGTGGGACTTTCATCGTAAATTTTGTGGTATTTGGAATTCACAACTCATTTGGTGTTGTGTATGTTAACCTGCTCGATGAGTTAAAACTTGGTGCGATGCAAACAGGTAAGCAAAGAGTTCATTTAGCTGAGCGCCCGTGCCGGTATGCAGAAGTTACTGATCCATAACTTTTGATGGGTTACTAGTGTCTCTTGGCTTGAGGCTTATGAATTCTCTATTGATACTGACTAGTTATAAGTAAGATTCAGGATTTATTATATAGATACTGATGAAATACCAGGATAATTCTTTTTGCTAAAAAATCATATCTCCATCGCGTGCGGTGAAGATACTATTTGTTATCTTTGGCAGGGGTCGCACTATGGCCTTATTTTTCTTATGTCGCGTCATAAGTTGTCCCATAAATATGTCGCGACATTTACACCACGGGAGTCATGGAGGTCGCACTTGCGCGACATAAATGATATTTGAAACCAGTCTGTCAACTCTTTATATTTCACGCGCGAAAAGAGCGCCAAATATAATTTTTAGACATGAGGCTGGTGCTAGTTTTATTAGCGACATTTCTTCAATCTCTGTTTAATTTGTTCAATGTACAAAACCTTATTGGTTTGTACGCATTGTACAACATTCGCCAACGACAAATGTTGGCCCTTGCCGCTTTAAACCGACGTCGACGGATGTCAATTACTGGGTTGAAATTCGCCATGATAAAACGTTTGAAGAGAAAACCGGTGACTAAAATTTTAACCCGATAGCTGTAGCTAGCAGTGCACACGTGTTGCCTTTGCAGAATTGCAAAACTCCAATTTCTGCCCGTATTTCAGATTTGATTGACGTTGACGACAGAAGAAAAATAAAAAATTGTTATTTTAAGGCCATTAGACAAGATATGACCTGCTTTGAGGCAGGACATCGGCTTGTTTGATCTTTAGGTCCTTCGGACATAGTTATGTCTGGACGCGACAAAAGGGTCGCACTTGTCGCAAGCATGCTATGACAGATTCTATGTCCAATGTAAACACCAAAAGCACTAGTGCGACCCCTGCCTATCCCGTGTAATGATATTGGTGTCGCCATGGTTACTAACCTGATTAGCCAATTACAAGATAATTATGGCGCCTGAGCTTCCCGCTCAGGCGCCAGGAAAGCGTACTCCGATTTCTGATTACGAAATCCGAGCTCGCCCGATGTTGTCTTCGTGTTAAAGGCCCCATTCAGCATATTAGACCCGCAAAACAGAGTAGAAACGAACACGTGCTTCGTTTTTGCTCATGACTTCGTATCAGGCGTACGATATGTCCTTTTTTTTTCGTTGCTTACCTTTATTTCAGACTCCACAAAATTTTTTGCGATGCCTCCTTTTCAAGGATGGCCAATTACAACCACAACATAGGCAGGGGTCGCACTGTGGCCTTATTTTTCTTATGTCGCGTCATAAGTTGTCCCATAAATATGTCGCGACATTTACACCACGGGAGTCATGGAGGTCGCACTTGCGCGACATAAATGATATTTGAAACCAGTCTGTCAACTCTTTATATTTCACGCGCGAAAAGAGCGCCAAATATAATTTTTAGACATGAGGCTGGTGCTAGTTTTATTAGCGACATTTCTTCAATCTCTGTTTAATTTGTTCAATGTACAAAACCTTATTGGTTTGTACGCATTGTACAACATTCGCCAACGGCAAATGTTGGCCCTTGCCGCTTTAAACCGACGTCGACGGATGTCAATTACTGGGTTGAAATTCGCCATGATAAAACGTTTGAAGAGAAAACCGGTGACTAAAATTTTAACCCGATAGCTGTAGCTAGCAGTGCACACGTGTTGCCTTTGCAGAATTGCAAAACTCCAATTTATGCCCGTATTTCAGATTTGATTGACGTTGACGACAGAAGAAAAATAAAAAATTGTTATTTTAAGGCCATTAGACAAGATATGACCTGCTTTGAGGCAGGACATCGGCTTGTTTGATCTTTAGGTCCTTCGGACATAGTTATGTCTGGACGCGACAAAAGGGTCGCACTTGTCGCAAGCATGCTATGACAGATTCTATGTCCAATGTAAACACCAAAAGCACTAGTGCGACCCCTGCCATAGTAACACCTCCACGAAATCTGTCAAAAGGAGGATTTTTAAACACCGGAAATGGAGAGGAAAGATAAATGATACGGTCGATTAACTCCCACACAATTGAATGGTCCAAACTCGCAAAGGCGGGAAATTTATTATCGTGCGACATATCAAAGTATCTGTTTGCTCACTCAATTCGTATTCCAATAGATAATTTCGCTTTCCGAACAAAATTTCAAATTCTATTATGGCACGTAAATTAACTTCTCAAGAAGTGAGTTCATTGTTTGAGAGAAAGTTGTCTGAAAGGTCAGGTCTGGTGAAGGATGTCAGGTCAGCAGAGTTCATTCTTCGAGAATATGAAACTGCCACCGTCACCAAATTCTATTGTAGCAAGTCAACTGACAAAGGTTTTGGAAACACAGGTGAGAGGCCAATCTTCTTGTCATATGCGATTGTATTTTTTCCGTCATGTAATATCCTGGGCTTGATGAAAAGGTCATAGACAGGCCTACACAGACTCCCCTGTGTGGTTTTACGTTTGCGACGCAAAAGCCTTTAATTAAAGCTTTGCTCCGACGAGTATGTCTTTGAGCGATTTACCTCTTTTGTATGATATAATCGGAGGCGTTTTGTAAATTGTTTTCAGCAGTGGCTGATTTTGGATGAGGTTCCATTCTTGCATCAGTATTTGTTTTAAATTTTTAACCCCTGGGTGGTATGCTGTCACAAAAGGCAATATTTTGCCTTTAGTTTTTTCGTTGTTTTAAGGGTCGACTGCCTTGCGGCAAACGAGACCTCAGATAACGTTTTTTCAATTAGGCTTTTTGGGTAACCACGTGCTTCAAGTCGTTTTGAAGTTACACATGGCCTCCTGGAAATTTCTTTCCGAGGAGTTTGTTCTTAGAAGTCTGATAGCTTCTCCTTTAATAAAGCCTTTCTTAACACCTGGCGGGTGGCAAGATGAATAGTGTGTATATTGAAAGGTCTCAGTCGTTTTGTAGTGAGTTTTGACGTCGAGGATAGCTTCGTTTTTGTCTATCCTGTCGACATCAGTATTTACAGTGTTCCTCAAGGGCGAACGTGATCTTTCACGTGTATTTACATTGTATTGTGATCGTGCCTTGGCTCGAGTTGTGATGCTGGAGGGCTATCCTCTGGGTCGGACTTAACGAGTCCATGGTGCGACGCTGGAGACGAGACCAGGCGACTCTTCTTTCTGGCAAGCTTGAGATGTCTACAAGACGTGCAAAAATGAGCCGTTTCACTCCCAAGTGTCCTAGACGAACAAGCGATGGAGTGTTTTTTACGGCAGAGAGACCAAATATTTCATTTGTAATGTGAAATGAGAAGAGTTTTTGCTGAGTTGAGTGAGATCGTCTTTCAATGGGTGGGAAGCAAAGAATCTGATTGGTGGTCAGAATACGTTGTTGTCATGTCAATTTTAAAGCATGTCATGTAAAGAGCGCTGCAGTCATGGAATTTACGGTCATTTCGCATTAACACTTGATTTGTACTTGTTTTTGAATTCCAAACCCTCGGCTATAAGCAGAAGCCCGTTTCTTGTGAAAAAATTTCCCAAACTTTTTTGTCAAATACTGAAAAATCGCTCGGCTTATAGGTGAAAACATACGGTAATCGTTGTTTCAGTAGCAGCGCATATTGAATTTTACAGTGTTCTGGCGGGAGAGCAAAGCGTGATGCTCTGGGAATAAAAACTCTTAGGGGCTTTTTACATCATATAGGAATGAGTTTTGTTCAAGAACGAGTTCATCCCGATCGCCACATGATAGCAAAATAAAATTATTCGAAACGAGTCATCAGGCGATCGGATATGAGTGAAGATGCTTGTCGTACCTTTCAGGGGTCAAACTCAGTGATCTGGTACCTTTTACGATGTCTCAAACTTTAGTGGACTACCAGAGACCTAGCTGGTACCTTTTAGGATGTTTTTCGCTCAATAAAATAACTGAAATAATCATTACTAGGACGATTTTAATGATCTGACTTGAGCCTCTGGAGCATATCTATAAAGGAGTTTTTATTTTTAGGATTTTTCCTTTTTTTTTTATAAATTGGTACTTTTTAGGGGTAAACATCATTTGTTGCCACTCCCACACAGATAAGACTCAGGTACCTTTTATAATTTTACATGGGTCATTTTCGAAATTCCCGGCGCGCACCCTCGCCCTCTTATGTATAGGGGTTCCTCGGGGGGTGCTGATACGTGCAGCACACTTGAAATTTAGCAAGGACAAAATTTGATGTGATTTTCGGTGAAGAGAAAAAAGTTTTGTCAGCAAAACTTGTTAGTATGTAAGATGAAACGCTTATACAACAGATCAAATAGCTAAATCAGTATGTAGCTTGTCAATCGAATTGACTTTTGTGAACATTCTTTGACTTCCACCGGCAAAGGAATCATTGATGGATCTGGACATGTAGTTTTTTGAATGCAGTAATTCTTGGAAGGTTTTCATAGATATGCAAAGAGGGAAAAAAAACCCATCTCTTGGTAATTCGGAGGTTGATCCATCTTTGAATTTTTGTGTCACGCTTGTCATGCAACTGATATAATGATGGAGAGAAGTTTATAAACTGCAAATTAAATCTGGCTAAAATGTGGTAGAGCATAACTTGATCCTCGAAACAGCTCATAAAATCGTAAATAAATGAGGTAAGAGTATTATGCTAGATTTTTTTACAAATTGTCGCGATTTGTGCCAGTAAACGGTGGCGACAAATAGGCACTAGATGTGTATTTCATAGTCGCTAGCAAGTAAATTTTGCCGGACTTTGAGTTCATCTCACGTTAGAACGACACAAATACACAAGGAAATTTTTACAATAACTTTATAACCATCCTTTGTCTTTTAAAAGCTAGAAGCTCAGTAGATTCTGTCGTATCGGTCATTGTTAAAACTGTCTTTGTTTTGATGCTACTTTTCGACATAGAAAAAGCATGTCGAACAAAAATATTCACCAAAAAATAAATTTTTATTTTCCAGCTTCAATAATGACAGGGGATTAAGATTATGTTGACAGAAATACCGGAGGTCAAGTAAATTCGTTACATGAGGTCACACAACTCGGGAAAATTCACGATGAAAATTTGCATATTTGAGCGGTCGAACGAAAAAAATAATTTCTCGAAAACTAAAATATATTTTCACAAAAAAACTACGCCACAATTATTAGGACATATTGGGCTACAAAGTACGAAAGTAGGGGAGAAAACGAATCTTGGGCGACTTGCCACAATATTTCAAATTTGTTCGATGGATGCTGACATCCTCTCTTAACAAATTTTGTCTTCCCTCTCGGAATGGCATTATTTTTGCATTTGTTAGATACTTACGTCACGCAGCGAGACGTAATTAGTTATGCGGTAAACGATCGACCATCTGAAACTGATGCCATTACGTAAAATCAAATTTCTTGAAAAAACTGCTCACTGGGGTTACAAGAATGCCAGTTTACCTTTATATCTCCTTTTTGAATTTTTATTCTTTTGTTGTGTTTTGTCCTATTGATTTTCTATTTACCGACCGATTAATCGTGTTAATCAACGTTATTTACCTAACATATCTCCGATGATTAAGCCAACAGCATTGTGGCTACGGACATTATCGGTGGTGTATCTGAGGCTAACGAAGAAAATATCTTTTTATTGAACATTAAGGCCGAAAAAAAAAAAAAAGTTGTCTTTTCTGTAGGAATTTCATCAGTATCTATAAAATAAACAGAATATTACATTGCCGCTTAGGGATACGCTTCGCTCACTTGTGAGTTTCAGCACTCGAACATAAAATTCGTATCCCCCGCGCGGCCATGTAATATCCTCTATATAAGTTACATTATATAGTTAATGTGATATCTTGGCTCACGCAGTATACATAAGAATCTTACTATTTCCCTTTGAGCTGAAGTTTCATTTCCGTTTTTCACATAATAATTTCTCGCCAATAATTTATATCCGAAAAGGGTGGAAATCAATTTCAGCGGGAACAAGCTGTTCCTTTGCTGTTTGTCATCATCTTTTTAGTGTTAAGCTACCAGTTAGCGAAGCAACCGGAAAGTGGCTTCTGTACCACATATTTCACATTTTGTCTGCATCACTGATTACAGGCAAAGTTTCTCTGATCTTCCACTTCGCACGTTAGTTGGTACTTTACAATTTAAAAAATCTCTGATTTGCTTCGAAATCATCCCAATTTCTAGTCTGTTTTTACTTCCCCACGGTGTGCCATTAACAGGCAGCATCTTTTCTTCTCTCTAAACACGATCAACAGTTGTTGTTTGTTATTTCACCTCTTGCTCGGCTATTACAGGTAGTAACTTTTCTCTAACTTAAGTTTGGAAACGTTGGAATACTGTACATTGGCTCACTTCATTTGGAATCTTTTTCGGTTGGATCAGAGCGGATAGAACATTGATTTATGATAACTTTCTCTTCTTTTCTGATGCAACACAAAATACGTTTTGTTTTGGGTAAAAGAGTTACATGATCTCGTGGCGCCTCAAGTATGGACAAATTATAGAAGGGCGACAATAATTTGTTTATCATAGTGGCGTCAGGGATTGACAGCACGTTTGGCAGAAGTTTTCAAAGCCACACATTGACTAATACTGAAACTGTAGAATTTGTGAACCAGGTTTCAAAACTCTGATGCCGGAATGTCAGTGCCGGTAGAGAGCGGATTGGCCTGTTTCAGAATTTTTCAATTAAGGCTTTATTGACCCAACGTGAGGTTCTCAAAACAAGAGTTTAAAAAAAACATTAGCAGCGGCATCTTGACAGTGCATGCTTATTCACGCAAGACTAACCAAGGCCAGGAAAATAATGTCCTATCGTTTTCTCACCGATTTAACTATAAGCCCCAAAGGGAAATTATTTGCTCAAAAATCACGTAACTCGTCTTTTTTTTTCTTCAAAAATATGATCTCTGTTATTTGACAACTACATGGATGTAAAAACAGTCGTTGCCGCATATTTTTTCTTCAACTTCTTAAAAATAAACATTGGACGTTATGAAGACTTTCACCAAGCTAAAGGTATTCATTATTCTCTGTTTTGTTGTCAAGAACAAAGTGAGCAAGCCTTGGCTGGCAAGATGAGTCCTTGTAGCCTGTTTAAGTAGCCAACCAGAACCGCTGCATCTCACTTGCGAAGCAGCGCAAGTAAATACCTTCCCTTTTCACGAACAAACAGATCACTTTTCAAAAGAGTTCAAAGCATTATGAGCAAGGCTAACTTCGTCATGAAGAGGAAAAGTCGTTTTTTTTTTTTGTCGTTTGGTGCCGATTGCATTCAAAGGGATTGAGACAGATAAGAAATATGACAGTTAACCTTTCATTCCCAGGCAGCTAAAGAATAAACATCTTCTAACAATATCAACACGTACACGTAGAAAGTTTTGGAGAGGCGACAAAAATATCAACTATGGGATGAAGAACTGATTTCTCAGAGCTATAAAATTGCATGTACAAGAAATGGAAGGTTAACAATGAGGAGATTTGTCTTTTAAATCTTGGGGGTGAAAGGATGAAAGAGGGTAGACTCCTCAATTTCCTTGGGTGTTAGTTCCCATGGGTCTTAGCGTTCTGTTCGCGCCTTTCCCTTCGAGGCTCTTATTTTACTTATTCCTTGATATCCTGTATATAGTGTTCCTCCAATTCTTGTCCAGTGCAGAGTAAAATACTTATAAGGATAAGAACGTGAAGATTTTAGGGGCAAAGATACATAGCATTTACATGAAATGCTTTTCGAGTGTGATGCATTTGGATGATGGTATGCGTAAGGTCTAGGATCGATTCAGCGTGGGAGAACACAAAAATTCCCTCCGCTTCACGCCCGTGACAAAAACAATAACATATTTCTTCACACATTAAGATTATGCTTTTTATTTCTTTCCATAGCTTGGATTGGCGCCATGGCCATGGGTTTAAACTTCTTTTTTGGTCCTATATCAAGTGCGTTGTGTGATCGTTTTGGATGCCTCGTTGTGTCCTTCGCTGGCGCGTTACTATCGATCTCAGGGTTGTTCCTAACTTCCTTCATACAGAAAGTTCATATAATGTATGTTACCTACGGGCTTGTATGGGGAGTAGGTTCTAGTTTCTCCTTTGTGTCGTCTATCGTTGTCCTGGGTCAATACTTTGATAGAAGATTGGCGCTTGCCAATGGGATTGCAACATCCGGAAGTGGGGTAGGCTCTCTTGTTGCCGGGCCGGTCATAAATTACCTATTGGCATCAGTCGGATGGAAACGCTCCATGCGCATTTTGAGCGCGTTTGCTGGACTGTTATGTATTGCAGCTATGTTCTTTATACCAAGGAAAAATCTTCAATCTACCAGGGAAAGAAGAGAATGTACCAAGTTATTTGATACTTCAATATGGAAGAGTAAAGCGTATGTTTTGTGGGTCACTACTGTAGCTGTGTTTCAATTTAGTTATCTCATTCCATTTATTCACCTGGTAAGTTGTATATGTATTTGTTTAATACTCAACAAAACTTCTCATCCCTGATGATTGGTCAGCGACAAATGCATAAAATGGTTATAGACTGCCGTTCGGGATCTCGTAAGAAAATCATCGTTTCAAGATAAGTTAGGTGGATAATTTTTAAAGCTGATGTTAAAAGCGTAGACCTTATGAAGAATTAAGGGCCACCACTCGAAACTCCAGCCTTTGAGGCTCTTTTCGGTGGACAGTTTTCATTATCAACCCAGTTGAGTTAACCAAATTATTTTAAAATGCCCTCCACCGACGCGGCAGCAGAGTTTTTTGTAGAATCTTATCACCTTTATTCGTCTCGTTATTATCTGCAGGTGAAGTATGCCGAAGATTTAGGAGTACCAAAATCTAAAGGCGCTTGGCTGATTGGTTTTCTATCCATCACCTCAACGCTTGGTCGAGTGGTATTTGGCAAGATTTCCGACCTTAAATTCGTCAACAGACTCTACCTGTACCAATTTTCGATATTTTCCATTGGATTGAGCACTCTCCTGTGTCCTCTGGTCAAAAACTATGCAGGACTTGTGGGTTATGCTCTGACATTTGGATTTTTTGATGGCTGTTATGTGGGCCAAGTGGCGGTGATTACGGCTGATGTGGTCGGACACGATAAGCTTTCTCAAGCAGTAGGAAACATGTTTGGAACTCTGGCGATACCACTGAGTCTTGGACCTCTGCTTGCAGGTGATCAGCTGTGTAAAAGATAGTGAAATTTTCAAACAAATGTCGAGTGTAATCCGGGATTGCTCTTATAGGGTCCGTAATTGATCTAGAGAATTCGCTCCACCCTCTCAGTTAATTAGATGCAAAGCAAACCGAGTTCTTTATCTTTGTTTCTGTTGCTAGGACTGATTCGATACAGCCGTTCAAATGAAAAGGGTCGAGACTAACCCGACGTTTGCACTTTGTTTTCAGGTTGGCTGCATGAAGCATTCGGTTCCTATGATGAAGCATTTTACATTGCCGGTTCTGTGGCATTGTTTTCTTCTCTCTTGATTTTTGGGGTGAACTACATGATTCGAAAGCAGTCTATAGCAGGAAGGCAATTGGGATTTAAAAACGACTATTCGTTGGGTGTCTCTGAAGCCGAAACGGCACCTGACTCCGTCCGTTTAGAAAGATACAGAGTCACAGCTAATGCTGGAAGAGAAGCACATTGTCACCAATAAACTTTGCAAGCTTCTCTGCGCTTTAAGAACAAGCAAGGACCTTCTTGTGGTTGAGAGAGAAACTGTTTTATAATATTTTTAATGATTCTTAGATTACTGATAGGGTAATTTTCAACTAAGTGTAGAAACTTTTTTAGGATTGCTTTGGTTTCGCTTTACTCCGCCGTATCCTTGGTCTATAGAACTCGGCCTCTTTTCCAATCAATCAGATGCAGAACCTAAACCAGCAGCACTTTTGTCACTTGCGTTTCCCCCCTGCTTCAATTGCTCTTTTTTTTCGTCTGTTTGCTTGTTTTTATTTTGGGTTTGCATTTGCTCTTTGTGATATTTTACCTGGCTCTAATTGGTTGTTGTAATTAGTTTGAATTGGCTTATGACACTCTTTAAATGCTCTTTACAACAAACGGCGTTCATGACTGAAGAAATGAGACTGATTGTCATGCTAAGAGACTGCATTCATCGAACAAAGGCTCCAATCCCTGCAGATACAAAAACGGCGGGTCTGTAAAATGCCATTATTATTACTGCTACCATCATCATCGTCATTACTATTATCATTATCTTTATCTTTATCTTTATCATTATCTTCATCGTTATCATTTTCTTTATCATCATCTTTATCATTGTTATTATCATCATCATTATAATTATCCTTATCTTTATCATTGTCTTTATCATCATCTTTATCTTTGTTATTATCATTATCATTATCTTTATCATTATCTTCATCATTATCATCATTATCATCATTATCATCATCTTTATCATCTTTATCATTATTATCATTATCATTATCATTATCTTTTTCTTTATCTTTATCTTTATCTTTATCAATATCATTATCAATATCATTATCATTATTATTATCATTGTCACGAAGCCAGGAGACGATTCTTGTTTTCCTTTTTAAACACTTTATTATTTATCTTAAACTTCTGAAAGCCTTACGATCTCGAACCTTATTTATAGTAGCCGATTACATCATACTTATTTCTGAAACACTATTTTTAGCAGGAAGAACATTCTAGACGCTAATGATGACATATCCTTAAAATAACTAATTAGAATGTTCCGGAATATGGAGAAGTTTCTTGCTCAGCTTATGCAATAGCGTTGAGGTAAATCAATGTTATATTTATTTCTGGAGACTTCATTACAATCATCAATAGATTGATGGAGCTTAGCGGGCTTTTAATCGAGACTGCCATCCGAAGAATTAACGTCATTTCGCTTAATCAAGTAGGTTTAACTGCTTTTTCAAGATAACCATCCCACGAATGTGGATTCATATCAATGAATGATATAACGTGAAAAAATTCACGAAGTCCAAAATATGGCTTAAGATCATAATATCCTGTTATTAAGAAATTACAGCTTGTGAATGTTCATATATCTAAAATCAAAATTACAGTTTGTACAATATTTCACAGAATGCCTCTTTACTCAAGTATTGAGTAATTACTCTATTAGGATTTAAAAGAATTAAAATAAAAAGAAAGAGGCAACTGAAGGCTATTTAAACTAGACTCTGTGAGCAGGGTAACTGGGATGCCTGGATGTTACTGGGATGCCTGGATGTTACTGGATCCTTGGGATCAAGTGTGGTGATACTACGGGTGTCGGACTAGTATACTGAAATAGTGAGCTCAAGTCTGGCCAAGGGCATACACTTATTTCGAAAAAGGTTGTCATCAGGCAACAGGCGATTGGTCATTCCAAGAGAGAAAGAAATCATGGGTATACAACTAAACACAAATAATCGAGGCCTATAAAATGGTTTTGTGTACTACAAACAACTTGGAATATCTCAACATTAATCTCAGTGTTCTTGCTGACTAGAATAAGAAGCAGAAACACGTTATTCTAGGTATTCCCGGATCTTGGATTGACCTTTTTTCTATCATCTATGAGAACCTTTTTTTAAAATAGGTAAGCCTATAGGTAAGCCTATATAAGCTCTATGTGAAATGACACAAATGTATTGATAAATATCCCTTTTAAGAGGTACATAAAGAAGGGCTTGAGTCCTTCTCTCAAATGGCATACTATTTTTGTCTGTGTTCACGTGAACAAAGTATTTTATACTAAGGAGCTTAATGATTTGGTCTGAATCATGTCTTTCAACTGTGTTTAAAAGTTAAACAACAATTTATTGGATATTGGTGTTGAAATCAAGCATTTCCAATACATTTTTTAGTTAAACATAACTAACAGTAAAAATTTAACAATAATACTTGGATTTTTTATTTTTTCCTGTGATTGTCACTACCAATGGATGACTATTATTTTATAGTAAGGAACTTAATAATGATTTGGTCTGAATCATTTCTTTCAACTGTATTTTACATACAGCTTGACATGGGACTTGCCCTTTCAAAACTTTTGTGTGCAAGGTTTTACAAATGTACTGTTTTTCATCAAATGACTATATGTCAGTAAATGTTGTACATTTCTTTTTTTAAATAGATAACAGTTTTCTTTATAGTATTCTGTTACAAACAGAGCAAATATAATATGGAACTTCTCCAATCTTATTTTAAAAAGCTGTGATCTTATGATCTAAATCATGTTGAACTGAGTTTTTATGAACTTCCTTATAAGCTTGGACTTGTGATATAATCTTATCTTTGCCTGCAGGATCTAGTATTTTATACCATTCTGCTCTACCAGGCAAAAGTTTTTCTTTTTCTTCAGGATTCAATGACTTATACCATTCTGCTCTTTTCTGTTTTTGTGCAGAATTGAGTGAGTTAAATCATTCTGCTCTCTTTTTTTTGTGTGTAGTATCCAGTGATTTAAACCAAATTGCTCTGTTAGACAGAAGATTTTGTTTTTCTGCAGAACCAATTGATTTATACCAATCTGCTGAGCTTTTCTTTTTCTTTGGAATCCAGTGATTTATCTCATTCAGCTCTGTGAGATAAAAGCTTTTCTTTTTCTGCAGGATCCAGTGACTTGTACCATATTGCTTTATCAGACAAAACTTTTTTTTTTCATGGCAGGTTCCATCTGTGCAAAGCTTTCTTTTTTCCTTTTTACATGTAGTTCTTTCTGACTACGAGACTTATGTTTTGTCATTACCTTTTGTCTTCCAGCATTTGACAAATTAGTTGAACATATAAATTTAATACAATATTCTACATCTTTACTCTGGATTTTTTTTTTTTTTACAATATCCACTTATGACTGAATAAGAAAATCTATTTCATTCATTTTTTCACATATATCAAGTGTGCCATCAGGAAGAGTACTTAACACTTTTTGCTTTTGTTTTCATATTATGGTGCTGAAAAATACAGCTGAAGCAATAATTTGAAATCCACATCAAACACTCAGCATTATCCCTAGTATTATCTGTGATTAACTTCTGAAGCAATAATTTGCTACTAAGAGATGTACAGCATAGTATTCCTTGTTTCTCCAAATTTGAGGCAATATTAATATCTGTGTCACATATTTGAAGTGTCCTTGGGAGATTGTTAATAGTCAGTGGATGGTTATCGCCATTGAGTTTTTCTTTGTAAAATTTGTTTGCATGGTCAGTGATTCTATCTAGAGCCTGTGAATTCCAACACCCACAATATTTGATAATGGAAAAACAAATGCTATAAAAAGATGTGGCACAACAGCATAACAAGGGAATACGAATAGTTGTAATTTCAGCATCTGCATGATTTGCTTCGAGGGGGACAGCTGACAACTGTTGATCAGAAATATCTGTCATGTCACATTGTTTTTCATTAATATGTACTCCTTTGAGTTTAAATAAAACATTTGGATTTTGATAAAGACCTTGAAAATAGTTAATCAGCTCATTTAAGGTGTAACTTATAACAGTACATAAGTTCCTTGAGGATGGGGCATATATGAATCTCTACAATGAGAATCAAACATCTCAAACTTACCATCACCATTACAGTAAAAACCTACTGTAGTACTAAGGATTGTTGAAAGAAAAGAATTATAATTTTGTCCTAGCAAAGCCTGCATAGCAAAAGCAAATGATATACAATAATTGAAATGTTGTAAAGTAAATGGTTTGAACCCAGGAGTATCAGTAGTTTGTGTAGTGTGAATGCTTAACCTACAGTACAAACTACTTTCAACAACTGACTCTGGAAAGCTGGTTCACTAACTTAGAACAGACGCCTCTCAACAGATGTCAACAATTACCAGCACCTTACAAACGACTCATTATCGACGTGAACAAACCGACAAACAGACCGACAAACAACAGACGGATCGAAACCGACCAATGACTGTTAACAAACTCTACATGAGTCTTCCAGCCAATCACATCACGGCTAAACAGACCAATCACGTTCAACAGACCAGACTTTATAACATCATCGACTGACAACTATTCCTTACTTGACTCTGAAGATGACTATCGCACAGATAGTCAAAACGTCAGTCACCAACAACAGTTCTTTTCAGAACTACACTCACCCGGACGATCACACTACACAAACAATTGAAATGTTGTACTTCACAAGTACCATGTATAGTACCAGTATAGCTTGGACTACATTGAAGCTGGTAATTAATATTAAACACCATTATCATTTCACATACTTCTGTTAACAGTAAATAGGATTGCCTGGATAGACTAGATAGACCAGAATACAATTCATTACCAATGTTCATGATATTAACCAAGTCCATTGAGGATACAACACCCTTCCTCTTGTTGTAGATGAGGGAAGCAAGTGACATGGCTACACACTGTGTATCAGCATTTAACCCAAACATTGCCTTGACTGTAAGGAACTTGAATTGTTTTAATAGAATTAATAACAGGACCACGGTTTTTTCCTATATCCCCAGACAGATTGGACTTAAAATGATTTACCCTGTAATTCAGATTTTTATAAACATTTGGCACTGAATTAGACCTTCATGCATTCAAATGCTATGGCTGTGGACTTTTTATTGCATGTGGATATTGGTTTTGCATTTCCAGTATACTGTGTTTGTTAGACTTTCGATATTTCCTCTTGACTGAAGAAGAGGGATATTTCGCTGTTCCTTTATTCTCACAGCTGACTCCATGTGCATATATTTTTTCACGAGCTTTATTTGTAAAAAGATGCATCCAGGAAGACTTCGGTATGCTTTTTCTGATGTAGGTTCAAAGTAAACGTCTTACTTTCCTGGATTTCTTCAAAATACGTGTACTTCTTTTCTTTGGTATTCTGCTGGGCTTACGAACACGAACACGAATACCATGCGTATGAGGATGATTAAAATAAACAAAGTTGTCGTATCGAGATCTACAGTTACAGACTGTATTTATTGAAAATGCTTCATCATTGCTACTATAAAGCTTATTATCATATACAATAACAGATAACATTGCAGCTTTCTCAAATACGTTACATTCATCGAAGCTATTCACGGCAGCTTTTGTTGAAGACATCAAAAACTTTACGTAGAAATTAGCCCACAAGACAATTGCGTAAACAATAGATAATTTTACGCAAAAAACAGGATTTTGGATCATGTATTTATTAAAAAGAATATCCATACCACTGCAATGAAAACAAACATAAAATTCACCTTTCTGATCGTGAAATTAATACCATTCGTACAGTTATCGTAGCTTCGTTCCTTAGCATCAAGTGAATCCAACACAGAGTCTTTCTTCACAAGCAGTTTGCACCATTAGAGTTTTGTTCTTCAGTCTCACGGTAGTAGTGTTGTTCAGTAGATTGCATAGAGTATATGCAGTTTGGTTTCAGATTTAAGAATTTGATTTTTTCAACAAGTGTGCGTTTTACAACTAAGACATTGGCATACTTGGCATACAAGGCATACAAGGCTTTCATGGTTTTAAGCGTTCGCGACTCAATCCGTTTCAAAAATACCGCTCAATAACATCTTTTAGTGTGGATTGGCTGCGAACAATACGACCTGTGTATGCGTCTGCAAGTATTTTGAGCGTTTGCACCATAAAACTCCAGGTAATCGTAACCCAAAATCGTGGAACCTCCATCGCCAAAACAACAACCCCAGAGCAAATACATATGAGCCGGCCCTGTCCGTGCATGACAACGTCAATCATCATCAATATAACCACGTGATCAGCATGTGAACACCTTCACCCTACACAAAATACTGTATAACTGAAGGGGACAACTTAAGGAAAGGAAGGGGGAGGGGGCAGGGGGTAAATTACCCCAAACTGAGATAAGTCACGTCAAAGAATACAATAATCGTGACAGGATTACGAAGTGCCAATTACGATTGAGCCGTGCGTGACAAGTCTTGCGTGATAAGTACAGTAGAATCTTAACATGAACTGCACTAAACCGTTAAAGCAGGTGGCCTGACTCAGGGAAAAAAAGACTATTACTATTTCAGCTGTCATATCAAACCCCAGATGCCTGTCTTTTGTCTTAGTAACGTGAGAGTAATATTTCTAAAATTAATATGACGAAACCGAGGAAGTGTTTAAAAAATCGAAAGAGGAAGGTAAACAAATGAAATTGAAGAGGTTAAACAGCAAATGAAACTGCAAATTATACATACTTTCAGCAAAAAAATTAAAATTATGCCCGACTTTCAGCGAATCATAGGCCGCACTGAATTTGGTACATTGACGCACAATTGAATTGTTAATAATGCAAACTGCCCACGGACTGTTGAAGAAAACGATATTAGTGGCAGATTCGTGAACACAATAAATTCTCTACAGCTCTCCTTGGTCGGAAAAAAAAGTGGAATTAAAAATAAACACAAAAACAAATGTGAAAATTGATATTTTCCTCTTCTGATGAAAAATGGCTTTCATTACATTTTTTGATTAATTCGTGTTTACTTAAAAACTTGCTTGACAACGAAATGTTGTTGACACATTTGCATTTCTTAAGCCTATGCGTTTATAAGGCTTAAACAGTCGGGTGAACGCTCTGGCAATGCAAGTTAATGTCGTCCATCATGTCTTAGAGGGAAAGAGCATGTCGTGTGTCACTTATCTGCCTGACATGTGACCGTTTGCAAGAGGTTTTAGCCTGACGAAAAAAGCAAAATTTTCGGTTAACTCAGTTTCGACGCAGTTATACAAACTTGAGCGATAATCTGGGCCGGTCTGCTTGAACGATAATCTGGGTTGTTCTGGGGTCTTGTAAGGCAAGAATTCGTTATTGATTTCTCTCAGCAAGAAGACTTGTGGTTTTAAAGATTCTACAAATCGCCAAACTGGGTTGTTCGTCGTCGAACGCTGCGCAACCAGTGGCAGACAGCACCAAACAAACACGTGATGACGAAAACGACAACAGGCAAGCCGCCATGACTGCTCCGAGGATAAACTTCCCGGCGGAAAATTCGCCTCAACGGGCGAAATCATCGGGCTCGTTAAACATCAGAGCCAAAGTTGTACCATTAAAGCCGGGGAGGAGCTTAATGGACTGGATCAGGCTTGGGAAAAGTGGACAAGACTTAGCTGGAACCGGCGGACGTGTGCAAGTTGTCACCGAGGAGGAATTGAGCAAACATAATAAAGAGCAAGATGCGTGGATCAGTATCAGAGGTAAAAGGTTTGGTTATTTACCTTTTTTCTACCCCATAGCTTTTTAAAATTCTTACAGACATGTAAATAGCTTTGAGAGAGGTAACAACCTCAACGATCTCACATCAAGAAGGCGAATTCGAAATATTTTTCTTCGTGTTTAAATATGAGTAATTGTTTATTTCTGTTTATTTTCACCAAAGAAATCGCGATTTGTGCGGCCTCAAAAGGTTTTTTTAAGTTCGGTCTGTGTCACAATCCGGATATGTAGATCTTGTCCCAAACAAAGTCGATTCTAGTTAATGGGTTACCGACGACTGTAGTTCAACAATCGAGTGGTATTGTGACATGTCATTTACATGAAAAAAAACCGTCTTCCTTAAGGTTATTGACAGTATCTAATGTCTTCTTTTGTTGTGATTTCAAAGGCAATTATTCACTCAGCTATTAAGAATAATCTGTAGATTTGTTGTTTATCTTTTCCATGTAAAACCCATTTCGTGATCACTGAAATCATATTTCCATTATTTTAAGCATTTCCTTGATCATTAAAAAACATGATAAGAAGACATCTTAATGGATTTTGAAATTTTAAGAAGGCAGCAAATGACACTTCATTTAAAATACCAATCAGTGTCTTAAAATATATTCTGGTTTTATGAACTGAGTTGCTAATGAAAACTGGCCACTGTAGGGAGTTTCAAAAGCTGACATTTGAAGCATTAGCCGTTCTTCAGTGAGAGACAATCTTTTGCTCTGACAAAGGGCTTCCAACACATGACATGTCAACTTTAGAAACTCTATGGTGGTCAATTTACATCATTAACTCAGTTCATAAAACCAAATTATCTTAAAATGCCCCCTACCAATGAAGCATCTCTGTTTCTTTGAAACTAACCCTTTAATTCAGTGCTATTGATCCGTAAATCTGTTCTTGATCCTTTGTGTCTAAAATAATGATGATGATCTAGCAGTCGACAATCCACTCAGTGGCTCTTCTTGTCCACTGTTTCCGAGTCAATGTGGAATTTTGAATGTTGTCTAGAGATGTGTTAGACAGTAACAGAGGGCAATAACAGCTGTGTTATAATTGTAAAACACATTTTTATGAAATTCCTTTAATCATGCATCAAGTGACTCCTTTGTGTAATTCATGCTCTCCAACTTCTTGTATGCTTTATATCTCAATGAATGTACCTTGCCACATGATTCAACTGTATAGTTGTGTCTTGCTAGAGACTTCAACACAAGATACTACATTTTACAATTCACACAGACAAGCTTCTTGTAATTGGTACTAATAGTCAGTTAAATGTTTCAGTCGATAACATGATTTATCATGATAAGGAAGATGTTCAATTTCTCATCCTGTATGAATCTAATAATGGCCTTACTCACCTTAGCACCTCACCCATGGAGCCTCACAAGGCAGAATCGGAAGATCTGAGGCTTGATTTCATATAAGAACTCAAAATTTTCTTTGCCCTACCCTTATGACCAGTAAAAAAAATATATATCTTTCTATTTTTTTGATTTATGACTTACAAACTTTGAATGTTTTTTTATTTTTTACATAATACAGGTAGAGTGTATAATATGACTCCTTATTTAGAATACCATCCAGGAGGAATTCCAGAGATCATGAGAGGGGTTGGAAGAGATGCAACTGACTTATTTGATGAGGTGAATACCCTTTACTCCCCTTTCTTCCCCCTCCCTTCCCAAATGTCCTCTGTTCCTAAATGGAATCTGCAGAACAGTATGCATACCATAATGTGTAAAGCTTGTTATTTCTTAGACCCCTAAGATTGACTGGTATCTACATTATAATTTCACCTTTTAATATTATCCTTGAATCACACACTAAGTTCATGAGAATAAAGAAAATGATCACCAACTAAAAACCTCTTGATTGTTAAACAAATTCTCTGTGTCAACAGAGTAAGAGATTTGTAGTGAACTTTAGGGAGAACATACATACTGAATCAGTGATGTTAGGGTGTAGAGGGTAGATGGTGAACAGAGAGTTCAAATACCACAAAAGATCCTTATTGGGGCAGATTTTATACTCGTGGGTTAAATTCAACTGACTGGAGCTGTTACTGCCTTTACTTATAAGTGCTGCTATTTACTCAAGCAAAAATGTTTGCTAAGTATCAATTTTATCCTCTCCTCGTCATGTGTTTAAGTTATTCATCTTTCCTCTTTTCAGACACATAAATGGGTGAATGCTGAATCCATGTTAGAAAAATGTTTCATAGGCCCTTTACAGAGAAGCAATGTGGTTAAAAAGACAAAACCTTCCAGAACAGGTACATGTCACATGTCACAGCTGAGAGTTGCAGACTTCCTTGAGGATACAGTCTGGTACAGCAACATGAGCAGGGGCAAAAGCATGGCAATATCAAATTCTCCAAGCTATTACAAACATTGTAAAGCAGACATTATGGAGAATTACTGATAAGATCTCGGGATTGAAGGGTTGAAAAAGCTTATGATGCCATTGCCTACAGTATATTTTACTCAATCATGGATTACTTGTTTGGTCAAGCTGCAGAGACCTATTATATTTTAAAGAAAGAATTACAGCTCTTCAGGAAATTACGTGCGCTTTCTGTATTCAATAATACAATTTTAATAAATGTCTAATTTCTACTTTGTTGCTTCATAAGGATCAGGAAACTCCCTCAATGTCTCATCAGGATCACTGCGGTCTCACAATAGTTTGTTTGTTCCAAGTGCTCAAGGTAGGCTTCTCATAAAATATTTTTTACTTAGATTCTATTCCTGGTCATGTCACTGTTATTCAAAATACTCTCAGCTGATTCCCAGTAACCAAGGAAATCATTTTGAAACAAGGAAGAAATCAGAGAATGGAAAAAACACAGGTCTGAATAAATCCTGTTGAAATCAAAATTGGCTCAAGTTCACCTGAGATTTAAGTTGTCAGTAATGCTATTTCGTCTAACAGGGATGTAACTATAATCATAGAGTCCCTCTGGTTCTTCCTCACCTGCAGTAGGGAGTATATATATTCATTAAGTGTGACTGACACTTGAGCAAGCCAACTACTAGTTTGATTGTCACCTGTCCATGTATCTTTGAGAGCAAAACAATTCCAGATCTACTCTCTTTTTATCCAGCCTGTTCTGTTGTTTGAATTTATTTTTTTTTTAATGACTGGGTTATTTCAAATTGATATTTTTTTTTAGTTGATGGTTTCACTGTTCCTGTTCCCCCACAGAAGTCACAAGATCCTCGGTAAGACTCAAAGTAATATAATGTGCCTGAGCTAAGTTTTCTTTTGACTTGAGGGCAAGAAACTCTATCCTAAGAACACTGCAATTTTGTAGAGAATCAGATCATAAGCAAAGATGTCCAGAAATGTTGCAAAAATTTGGGTAGATGTGTCAGTCATTTTTCAAATATATGCAAAAACCTGCCACTCAAGGCTGTGATTGAATTTTCTGCTAAGCTTGAGATAGTAGTGGTCAACAGGAGTTTACATGACATTGCAGTTTTCACACTGTGCGTAACTTGTTTTCTCCTTTTTGTTTGTTGCAGCTATGATTGGTATCAAAATGATAAAATAGTGACAATATCAGTTTTTACAAGAAAAAAGGTTTGTTTTGATATATTGTTAAATTTGTCCTGAAACAAATGTAATAACTAATTTTTATTTTGTTTTTATTTTGTAAGATACTTCTTGATAATTGCAATGAAATTAATAATTGTTTTAAGTGAAGCTTACAAGTTTTCAAGTGTTACATGTACACCCATTTTAAGCATGGCAGAGGGGCTTTCTTCCTAAATACACATTTTAAACTACTTTGCATCAGATAAACTTTTGGATTCCTAAATCCTTATAGTTACAGTTTATGTTTACCCAGCTTAAACAATATACATGTGTCTCATAGGAAGTTCAAGTTGAAGACATCATATTAGAGCTGAAAGATGGAAAAGAGTTTGATGCAGTATTCATTTTAGGAGAAAAAAGTTTTCGAATTCACTTAGGTTAGTTTATTGTTCATTGTGGACTGTATAATTACCGTGTGAATTCTAAACCTTTTTTACCTTTCCCAAAAAAGTTTACTTGCCCCATCATATACTAAGTATGTTTATGAACCCCTCAGATTTAGTTACCTTTGGTCTGTTTCATTAAGGGAAAAATAATTGACATGTATCTTATCTCTTCCCGCAGCACTCAGCAATCTTATATCCCATCAACAAGGTATGCAGTTTATCACAAAGTTTTGTTAAATTTTTAATGTACTGTGTATTATATCTTAATATAGCATTAGGTTAAATTACTAAATGTGGATAAAGAGGTTAGTTTCCTTAGAAACTGTGGTGGTATGTCTGTGGGGGGTTTTGCTATTAAATAATTTGGTTTTATCAGCTTAGGTGATCATTTAAATAGGCCACTGTAAAGAGATTTGAAATTAGAAGTGATGAAGAGCTAATGCATGAAACAACAGTTTTAAAATCTCCGTACAATGGCCAATTCACGTTATCAAGTAAGTTGATGAAACCAAGTTATCTAGTACAAATGTGGAGTAATTTAGTATTATCAACTGAGTTGATAACACAAATTGGCCACTGTAAAGAGTTTAAAAGCTGACGTTTCGAGCGTTAGCCTTTCATTGGACGCTCTGACGAAGGGCTAACGCTCGAAACGTCAGCTTTTAAACTCTTTACGGTGGCCAATTTACGTTATCAACTCTGTCGATAATAATAAATTAACTTGATATACTCTCCCACCGACGCAGCATCACAGTTTCTTTAGAAACTAAACCCCTTTAATTAATGCAAATGTAAATGTGGAGTCTAAATGTCACAGTAACAAATTGGATTATAACTTTGTAAGTTGTACATACCATCCTGAGAAAACTTTTAACAACCATACATATACATAAATACCACAATGACTGTATTTTATAGACAATTTAGAAACCTGGTGATACGGAAGGTTTACTGACTGATTTCCCTTCAAACTGTTTCATTATTTGACAGTACGTATGTCTGGGGAAAGTGGCAAAGTTGATATTCTTTTGACCAAAGAAGCGGCTGGCGTGCAATGGACAGAGTTAGGGCAAGGTTTACAGGGAAATAACTCTTTCAAGCCGCACAAGGAGAGAGGTATCAAAAACAGTGAAAACGCACACATTTATTTATTGTACGCCCGAATCACAGAAAATATGCCACGGTATTACACTGTAGGAGAGTGAAAAGGTATGGATGGAAAGCTGGAACTAAAAAATGGTCACGCTGACGGATTAAATGTTTTTTTTTTTCCTATTTAAAGGCATGAATTTTTAGTAACGGATTTTTTTTGTCGGTCGTTGAGCAAAGTTTAAATGAAGGTGCTGGTATTTTTCCTCGCCCTATGGGGCTAATTATGTTGAACCATCGACTATTTACATGTATTCTCTATTTATGTTGACTGAAAGTATCCCATAAAAATCCAATTTTTTTTTACAACTCAAGATTCTGTTTCCACTTTTAGATTCCAGGTTATGGGACTGCAAAGTAATCTCAGTGGATTCAGTAACCCATAACTGTAAACTGTTTTGCTGTGAGCTTCCTAAAGGCGTCATTATGAGAATACCAATTGGACATCACATACACATGACCAGAGATGTTGAAGGTTTGTTTTGGAACTATAAATAATAATTAGGCTTACTATAGCTCAACTTTAATCATGTTCTCCTCGAAAGAGAAAACAGTTAAAGTTTGGTTAACACTAACGTTATGCTCGAGCCGTATGTTACGACCTCGAGACAAGTATTTCCCCGTCTGACCCGCCGACTGAATCAATAAGTACTTACATGTATATCTACTCCAATATCTATCCAAAGCATGGAACATCATGCTATTGGTTAAAATCATTTCTATCAGGGTAATGTCTCTCCTTAAACAACCCTTTCAGGTCACTGAGCAGTTTGGCATTATCAACTGAGGTGATATCGTAAATTGGCCACCGTAAAGAGTTTCAAAGCTGACGTTTCGAGCGTTAGCCCTTAGTCTAACAATAACACCAAACTGCCCTGTTATATTCTCCGACGCAGTGCCACAGTTTCTTTAGAAACTTACCCCCTCCTTTCAGGTCACTGCAGGGTTCAATCTCACCCTGCCTTTGGTTCTTTTAATCCGAAAGTTTTCATTTGGACATTCTTGGATAAATTCTCTCTTCCAAACCTGCAAACTTCTCCTATGCTTCATTTTAATTTCTGATGCCACAGGAATGCAGATCAGTCGTCCATACACAGTTGTCTTACCCTCTCTACAAGTCGATCCATCAGAGCGAGAATTTGATGGCAGACGGTTCTACCTCATGATTAAACTTTATCCTGAAGGAACGCTTACACCAACTTTAAATCCTGTCGTCGCTGGTGAGTTTCATAATTTCCAACACTCCCCGTCAGTGCTGGGTGGTTTGTTGCCTCCATGGGTTTTTAAATCTAAAACGATGTCTTTAAAACTATGGCTGACCGTTTAGGAATTTTCCCTGTTGAAGAAAATCTGTATTAATGATGAAAAACTGGTACATCTGTATGGTTCCATTATTTCCAAGTTTTCCTGTCACACCTTGCAGTGAGGGGCGCCAACCAATGTTAAAGTATTTTTTATTTGATCTTGATTCATCAGCAGTCATTGCAAGAAATGTTCTTGGAGGAAGTTCAGTCTTCTAAAATTTTTTTTTTCGACAGCAAATTTTCCCAAATTTGTTTACAATCTTCTCAATTATGATTTTGTTTCTTAGGTGACACCCTCCAAGTCACTGATTACTCTGGAGATTTTAAAGATAGTCGTCTGAACGAAGCAAAGGAAATTTTTCTTATTGCGGCTGGAACAGGTTTGTCAATGCCACCTCGTCAATGCTGATAGATCTACAGTCAGCTAGTCAGCAAGCCAGTCAGTCATTCAGTCGGTCTTTTAACCAGTCAGTAAGTCAGCCATTCAGTCGGTCAGTCTTTCAGTCGGTCCGTCAGCCAGCCATTCAGTCGGTCAGTCTTTCAGTCGGTCCGTCAGCCAGCCATTCAGTCGGTCAGTCTTTCAGTCGGTCCGTCAGCCAGCCAGTCAGTCGGTCAACTATTCAATCAGTCAGTCACTCACTCACTCAGTTATTTGTTAGACAGTGATATTTCAATTATTCAATTACTTTTTTCCACAATAATGCAAGTCTTGTCTTTGTAAACCTGGTATTAGCATTTAATGTATTTTTGGCGGATAAAAAGTCGAATTTTTATTTTTGCGCAGGCTTCACACCAATGATCCGACTAATTCGACGAACAGTGTTGGAGAATTCATCTGCTGAAAAGTAAGGGACTTGCACTGTTCTTTACTTCTGTATTTTTTATATTATACTTTTGAAGGAGTTAAGAGTGTTTAAGTTTGATGATGTTGATACTCTTGACAACCTGCGTGAACAATAACATCCTTTTATATAAGTAAATTATGGAGTTACGCCCGGCTCTGCATCTTGTGGCGTTATTTGCAAATTGAGAAAATTGTTCAGAGCTAGAAGGAAGCTTTTCAAATGTTCTACTTGGTTAGTCGAAAATTGAAAATAGCCTAGAATAAGCACTAGGCTGGTGAAGCATTGAAAAGAGACTTGTAGACTCAAAGTGCTAATATATCAAGATGCATTAACAATGGTGAAAAGCTCCTTTGGTGTCTGAGATAAAAGCGAATTATGGAGAACTCCTTCATGCTAAAAGAAAAGTTCTGACCTTCATGTGCTTTTCTTCCACAGATCTGTCAAACTCTTGTTCGCAAATCGTCAGGAAAAAGACATCTTATGGAAGCAGCAGTTAGACGAACTAGCAGATAATGCCAGCCCCAGGTGAGAGGTTTTTTGTCATGCAAGTAAACAAAGATACTGCATTGTATGAGCTTAACCTCGTGAACACATGATATCATACTACAGAAAGCATTTCCTTGTGGCACGCGGTTAGTGCGGGCACACAGAACAATCCTCTACAATTTTCCTGTCTTTTTTGAGTAGTAAGCCACATGTAGCTCATCTGTGCGTTAGTTCCAGTCATTGTGAAAAGTTTCTCACTCCAATTTCTCTCACAGCCCTTATTCATATCGTTGTTTTGTTGTCCCGGTCACGTGATGTTACCTAAGGGATTATAGACGGTTAAGAATATATGAAAGTCATATATTTGAACTGCGGATAAAGACGTGAATGAAAGTGATCCTCGCAGTGATGTGCACTACTTAGGCAGTAGTGAAAATAAGGCCTGAAAAAAATTCAGGCCTGTACGGGATTTGAACCCATGACCTTTGCGATACCGGTGCAGCGCTCTACCAACTGAGCTAACAAGCCAACTGGGAACTGGTCATGATGGCAGTTCTAAATAAACCCGTGAAGTGATGAATAGACGGTTAAGAATATATGAAAGTCATATATTTGAACTGCGGATAAAGACGTGAATGAAAGTGATCCTCGCAGTGATGTGCACTACTTAGGCAGTAGTGAATTTTTTTCAGGCCTTATTTTCACTACTGCCTAAGTAGTGCACATCACTGCGAGGATCACTTTCATTCACTAAGGGATTATGTTCTGTGAAAACTGATTCATACTGGTATGCACCCTTAATTTGCATAATGAGAGGGAATCAAATTTCCCAATGATTTAACGTGATCTGTAGCGGACACAGAATTGTTAGCCTGAGGTGAGATAAGGTATAAGGTCTGATGGAGGACATAGTTGCAGCGATGAGATGAATCGATAGGTTTGTATCCACTAAAGTGAGGGCAATTTTATGTACCAATCTACGAATGTTCGGTGTGTTTTTCATTGGCTTCGGCACATAAGATATCTGTATAAATATTATTATAATAAAGTTCGGATATAACGCGCGCTGTCATTGGTTGAAAGAGCGTGCCCTATGAGAGTATAGAGCATAGAGCTGAGCTACAGCTGTCACGCCATCTGCCAATTGTACTATGTTCGACCTTTTCCGGGACTTCTTTTTAGCTTTTTTCCGATAATTGAAAGTGAAATTTCGGAACTGAAGCGAGCCAGCAAGTAGCAACAGAAGAATCAAACAAAGGTTTGTAAACATACCAAGCGCCGTAATTTACGTTATTAAAACGTGAGCAGATACGAAAATCCTCAAAGGAAAAACAAAATAAACATTCCGAGTTTTAAAGATTTTCACGCTCAGTTAGATTGCAAGCTTACGTACCGTAATAAAAATCAAACACAGCTAACACTCGTATAGTATATAAAGTTCAGTGTTCAAAAACAAAACAGAACAAACTGGCATAATTGTTAAAATTCATTCTAATCATGACGGTGTCTGACCGAATATGATCATGCTGAAGTCCATCGCGGCTCGCTCATCATGGCGATCTCCGGTCATCACAGCAAGCCCCAGAAACTACATCGGCCGCCCTTCGAGTGAAAAAATAAGAGCTTGCTCTGATATCCTTTCCGATGCGTTGAGTGGAAAGTCACATCTGTCACTGCAGCCGAGTTTTGCGGCGCTGTCATCCCAAGCGATCTTCATGTTCCGGTGAATTCGGCTGTCGTTCATTCAAAAAACACTCGCCCTGAACAGTTTGTTTTCTACCTTGTCATGTGAAAAAAACTCGCGTGTTTTTATGAGCCATAATTCGGCTGAAGTTCACTGAATATTTCACTTCAAGATTCTGTATTAGAGACTTAAAAACTTCAGGCAAGGGTATTAATTTCGACCTACCGAACTATTTTAGTTTGTAAACTATCGCAGAAGGTGAACTTTGATGGTTTGACACTTTTGACAGCTTTAGTCTTGTACAGCCAATCAGATTATTTGAACCATTCGAACAGGGATTCTGATTGGCTTATTGAAGCGTGCTTTATGAGAGTATAGAGCATGCTGACGACACTGTTCTTCGCTTTGGAAATAAAATTTGTTTTGAAAATTGAAAGTAATGCTCGGGGAATTTAATGGATTCTTTATTATAAAACAAATAGAGAAGCCTTTGCTGTGCTCTGTTCTGTTATAAAGCACGCAGGAAGCGGCTAGAGCACGAAAGAAGTGGGGAGAAACACTCGACTACGTCTCGTGTGTCTCTCTACACTTCTTTCATGCTCTAGCCGCTTCCTGCGTGCTTTATAACAGAACAGAGCACAGCCAAAGCTTCTCTATTTGTTAATTAATTGTCAAACCTTACTGATGTTTGCCACTTCTTGCAGATTTCAAGTGTTTTACACTGTAACCCAGTCCACCCCCGAGTGGGAAGGTTACGAGGGTCGTGTTTCCATGGAGATGTTGTTAGAGATCTTACCCCCTCCCCCCAGTGCAGGCACTGAACGGGAGCTATTTATAGGGGTATGTGGCCCAGACGCTTTCACACATCATATTGTCAGGTGAGCTGTTTATAAACGTCAGGAGAATGTAATTTTTTTCTGCTCTTGTAGAAATCTCGAGGCCTCCAAAAGAAAGTCGGTCTCGGTAAAAATTGGATTGAAGGAAGATCCTTGTTATGTGCTGACTTTCCTAAAGGAGTGAAACACTCTCGTCCCTTTGTGAAATATTTTTCTCTGTTTTTATTGTGCTTAACAAATGATATTTGAGGGGCAATTTTATTAGAAGAGTGTTTTTCTATTAATTTTCTGTTTGGTTTGGCTCTTCAGTCTTGTCTTGTTGTTTCACACAATTATAAATTAATAGCAATGTTTTAATAGTTATTATCAGTTTGGCAGTAGTCGATAACTCAGCGTATACATATAATAGAACAAGTTTTTTAGTCGATAAAAATTACTAAAGGATCTCAGCTTTTGGCAAACCGCACTGCTTTACAAGGAGGTCTAAATGGTTGTTTATTTACTTCGTTAAATGCTGCAGTCTGTTGCAAAACTGTGAGACGGTTTTACGTTTTCACTAGTCTGTTAAGTTTGTTTCCATCTTCGCACCAAGCAGTTTAACTTTTTTAACTTACTGATTAAGTTGTTGTTGTTGTTGTTTGTTTGTTTGTTTTTTTTTATTTTAGCATGTTGAAAGATCTCAGTTACACTGGAAAGATGATTCACGCATTCCTGGCATAATATTATACTTTGTATACGTGGACACAGAATTTAATTCGTGTACACCGTGCAATACGTCACAGATCTAATCCGTTCGCTATTCAAGTCTAATTAAATATAATACACATTGAGGTTTGGATTACACTGACGTGAAAATGCTCCGCTCCTACTGTTCCACGTGGTACTGGCATTGTGCTCTTAATCTCTGTTTTCTTAAGACTGTTCGTGTTTCCGCGAAATCGAGGAAACTATGCAATTTGAGGGTAACCAAAACTGATTCCCTCCGGAACAGGGATAAAATGTTTTGTTTACTCACAGAGAATGAAAAAAGTCAACAAACAAGAAAACAAGCATTCAAAGCAGAAAAACTTTCTATTACATGAAACTCCCAAAACGGCGTTGTAAAACTTGTCTACGTAAAAATACATAGTTAAACTAAAAGCCCAAAGCTATTTCTTTTTGTTTCCGTAAATTCTGTATTATAAAATTTTCAACTCCGACTGTTACATTTCTAGTGTACTGATTGGTTTATTCAACTCCGATTATCAGCTCATAATTCCGAGTCATCTGACATGAGTTAAATGAGCTGAAAAAAGTTCCAAACATCCAAACGTTCAGGATTTGATAACATTTAATAAAACAATTAACTATTTCATTCGCAATTGTTAGATACCTCCTTCGCTGTTTACCATCTCGTATTCAACGCGCGCTCGTGGAATAATTATTAATTATTCTGCCAAAAAAAAAAAGCGTTCATACATAGCCACGTCGACAAAGTTATGTTTCTTACAATCAGATAACTTTGCTAACGCGAGCTACAAATTAGAGCAGTAGCTATAAACGTTTTCTGTCGAGCCAGGTTTTAAAACTGTTGCGGAACAAAAACAAGTAATGTTATTTGAGAAAATCGAATGGCAATGTCATTTCCATTTGAAAACCAAACGTTTGTAAAGACCCCTTGTCTTACTCTCCTGTAAAGTCTCATGTGGAAAAAGGCTTAAATAATGCGGAATAGGGCAGTTATTTCTTAAATAGCTGAGGGGACAAACGAGCAAAGAAACACTCTTCGCGGAAAAAAGTAGCCGCAATCTTAGATCAATCAGAGCCAGCCAACTGAAGCTCTACCGCGGTTTTTACAGATCGATAAGTTGAAGTATATTGAAAACACTTAAAGTTCCTCAGAAGAAAGGACAGTCAATACGATTTCGAAGCGGTTTACATTTTTCTTCGTTTTCTGTTAAGTAAAAGGAAAGGACAATGTGTCTATTGAGGTTATCAATAACCTTAAGTTTATCGCAATATTATGGCGACTGTGTGAATTTGCTTAAAAAGCCATGACTCTAATTTTGTAGCAAAAATTTGGAAACTTCATCAAACTATTGTTTATATGAAAAACAAAATTCCTCGCCGTAGTTCCGAAAAACTACTTAAAAAGCTGTATCAGAGGTTTTAGCTTGACAAATAATTTCAACTCGCTTTACGACAAAATAATCCTATTATATCCAAAACAGTTCTTTAACAATTCTATAGAACTTTGTAAAAAAAAGCTACCAATAACTGAAAAAAAAATTGCTTAAGGAAGGTGAAGGTATTTATAATGTTAGCAAAGTGATACAGTTGTCCCTTCAGTGTTCTTGTTTTACTGCTCCTCACTTATAACAAAGGGTTTAGAAGTCCAGATTGACGTCATCTCCAATCAGAACGAATGGGGCCCATTCCCTCACCGTGTACCTTGTCGTCTCAGATTCTTTCATCCACTTCATGGTCTGGTGAAGAGCTTCACTGGCACTCATTTTATCACACTTCAGATGTCCGTAGAAACGAATCATGAACTCCTTTGTGGCTTTGTCATCCACGGCCCACAGAGAAACCAGCACTGAACGAGCTCCTGAAGCAATGAAGGCCCGAGCGATCCCCACAACTCCCTCGGTTTTCATGATCTTTCCTTTAGCACTGTGACAACAACTTAGTACAACAAGCTTCGCTCGGATCCGAACCTTGGTAACGTCCGCCATGGTCAGCATGTAGTCCTCCTTCGTTGGGTTTTGAGGGGAGGATGGGTTAGGTGCACAAGCAATCTCTCCTCTTTCCGCGTCACCATGGGCGGCGATGTGTACCAGACACACATCCGTTATTCGTCGCAGCACTTCTTCTTTCGTGGCTTGCATACCCAACAAAGGCTCCACCTCTAGAAGATCAGCGATTTCTTTAGCTTCCTGCCTCGCTGCTTTTAATTGCGGAAGTGCTGTGACATGACTCACTTGTGGATCGCCAACGATCAGCGCTCCATTCCGGCTGTGATAATTCTCTGGGGAGTCAAGAATCAACTTAAGTGTTGACAACGAAGGAATGATGCGAATACTGCACGAGTCAGACAGGTACTTTCCAGAATCGTCCTGCAGTGCGGCAAAAGGAACCATGACCATAGATCCCTCGGGAACAAGTACAAGCTCTCGGCCCTGAATTTGATTAGCAAATGGAGCGATGAGTGACTTGAAAAGTTGATTGGGTAAGTTTTCAACCTCACGTACCTCGTCGTCTGTCTCTTCAAGGAGACGTTTCTCACTGACACTGTCGTGCTGGGTATCATCATCAGCAGACTGAATGTCATACAAGGCTGACAATGTACGGTCCTCGCAGTTAACGTTTCGACTGCAAGAAAGTGACCTGGAGTTGGCTTCAAGGAGTGTATCAACTTTGGCTTTCTCTTGGGAAATCGCCTCCAATTTCGGACCAAAGTCATTTTTCATTATCCAGAAGATGCTCTCTTTGAGAGCAGAGCCAAAAAATACTATCATTTGCCTTTTCGCCAAGCTACCCATAAGGCTATTGAGTTCCGTTTCACTAAACTTTGCCTTTTCGTGGATCCTGTATTTCTTTGCCAGAAGTTCTCTCAATACATGGGCACGACCTTGCTCTGCTGTACACAAAGCCTCAGCAAACCTACCGAGAGCTAGTAGAAAAAAGCAACGAATCTTGTAAATCGTGATGTTGGCTTCTACATCTCCTACAGAAAGTCTGGACTCGTCGTTTAAAGGCTTAATATCGTTTTCATAACCTTTGATACTTTCAGCCAGGATGTCGCATGCCTCCTCAAAGTGCCCGTGTCTACCAATGTAGGCACCTATGTGACCAAGATATACATGCTTCTTTTCATGCCAACTTTCTGTTAATAGTTTGTTTACATACGCAGAAGCTTTTTCCGGTTGACCAAGGAGCAGGTGTAGGTCACAGAGTACGGCGAAGATTTGGTACTTGCAGCGTAAGATATGGTATGCTGACGTTTCCTCTTCACAGATTTCAAGGGCTTTGTGTAAACACTTCATGGCTTCGTCAAATTGTCTAAGGTCAACAAGAACAGTGCCTAGCCTAGTGAAGACAAGTATTCTTAAGTAAGGCAATTCTGCACTGAATTGCAGTGAGTTCTCGTAAAATTCCTTTGCCTCTTCGTACCTACTATCAGCATGACGAGCTTTCCCTAAAGAGTAAAGCGCAATGGCTCTCCGGTTAACGTCTCCAATTTCTTCGCTTATTCGAAGAGCTTCCTCCAGCTTCTGAAATACTTTATTTTTCTCGCCTGGCCAAAGCACCAGAAGTGCTTGTGCGGCTAGGCATTCAACCTCTATCAACTTGCAACCACCTTTCCGACTCGTTTGAATTGATTTCTCTAGAAACTCTGCTGCCTCTTCCACCTGACCAACGTCAAAATGTCTCAAAGCAAGCTGATAGCAGGCAGTTACTTGTGTCTCTATATCGCCGGACTCCTCGCTAATTGAAAGAATTTCCTTTAGACATTTAGTATTTCGGTCGTGTTGGTTACGATCGAAAGTCAAACATAGACAAAGTGTTTGAAGACAAAACTTTTCTGTCTTTTTGCAGCCAGTTTTTCTAATTTTAGCAAGAGCAAGTTCAGCATATGTCTTTGCCTCATTATGCTCACCCAAGTGAAGGTTGATTGCATGGAGGGAAAGAAATGTTGATATAATCCAGTTATCAAAATTCTTTTGTATTTTATCGTTCATTAAGGCTCTTGCAATTGATGAATTAAATATCTGTTCGATGAACTCCAGTAGTGCCATTAACTCTTTGTAGAATTGTAAAGCTGCACGTGGACGGTTGGTGTATGCCAGGAAACGGGCCACTGCCGTTGTAATTTCCACAGCTTCCGCGGCATCCACTTTGTTCATATTTTATGCCGTTCTCTGAGTGAGTTAAGTAAAGCCTTCATAAGAAACTCCATACAGTCAAAACTGTATTAAGCGATCATCCACGTGGAATAGCGGGGTGACCATTCAATATAAATACATGCAGAGGACAATGAAAACAGGCCGTTGGGACTTCGTAAAAGGTGACTGCGACCGCTTAATAGAGATGACCGCCTTATAGAAGTAAAAATTAAAATCATTGAGGGCAAAAATCTCGGGAGTTTGTGAACTGACAGCTTAATACAGGGTAACCGCTAAATATGGTGCCGCTTAATACAGGTTTGACTTTGTTTAGCTATTTCCACGACAATTGAAAAAATGTGAACAGCTCAATTATCATAATTATTGCCTCCACCCAACTGCCTGGCAGGTAGGTTGAGGCACATTCTCATTTCTGCTTGCCTGAATAACGCACATTTGATAAATCATGCATCTCTACCAACATGCATATCACCATCAGTTGCATTTTGAAAACGCTTAAGTCACCGCACACGAGTGCAAAAATATTACTATTGAAACCTTTGATGTTTGCGAAACACTCCTACCACCCCTGAATCACGAGCATAAAGAAAACGAACACCAACTAAGTAAGCTCTTGATTATAAAACAAATTCACCTCGGGAGCACCTTAGGAAATGTTTAGAGAACAGTTTGGAGAATATTTATACTGATGTTAGGTTGTAAATGCTTAACGCTCTGAAATGATTTCCGAAAATAAGCGGGCATTTCATCACAGCTCCCCTTGATTTTACATTGACATTGAAAATACACACTGTCAAGGACGCTTAAATTTTCAAAACGACATTGAGGTAAGTGCTTTGGAAAACGAAAGAAATTTAGAAACCATTAGCAGCTGTTGATTTACCGTAAATCTTCATTTACCTATTTTGCTATTCGTTCGTTTCAAAAGAGTTGCCATCTGAAAAACGTAGACTGTACGTGTACACTGAATTACGGGCTATCAGGAAATCCTTCCCGAAGCTCTGATCATAAACAACTTCAGTAACAGTTCTGCCTCAGCTTGCTTTGACAAGTGCATTCACGAAACCCTCTTGGTTTGAACCTTCAAAGCATGACTCTGCACTCAAAAATAGTTATGCACAAACCTCTGAATTGAAGCAACTTTAGAACCTTTCTTTGCTTTTCATGTCATTTTCGTCAGTTGCTCCTATCATCTTGCGACAAAACTGAGTAAAAACCAGAACATTCGACTTGAAGGCCTCGTCGATCTCTGCGATCCTAATTGAAGATTCTTGCTACTCTACTGCTTAATATGTTAGTCCGCTGGGCAAAGACGTCATATTTCATTCATTTTAAACGAAAAGTGAAGTACAAATGAGTCATTATATGAATTAGTAAATTTGAAATCACGAAAAGGGAATCGAAAAAGCAGGCTTTGGAAAGCGAATTGGGCTTAAAGAAATAATTTCTTGTTCGAAAGCAGAAATTGGGAAATGAAATTTTCTGGTAAAAAAAAAGCATGAAAAAGGCCCTAAGAATAGCAGATGTGAAATGAAGAGAATAGTTTAGATGAGAGAATAGGTTAAATCTTTGTTCCTTGGTGACAGTTTTGCAAGATGGATCTCAATTGGCTCTCCACAAAACAAAGACACGCGTGCTAAGAATGAGAGCAAAGGAATACTTACGGCGGATAACATTGGTATAGTGAGCGGACATACGATGTTTATACAAATTTTTCTGCGCTTTTTATCAGACTTAAGCAACAATCGGAATGATTATTTATTTCAAACGCAAAAAGAAATTTTTTTTGTCAGAAAAGGCTCGAAAGGACATGAGGTTATTTACGTCTTTGTTTGTTCGCATGATGTGCTCATTCTCGAAAATTACAGTCCCTGCTCTCTGTCGTCATGTCAAAAAGGTGACGAGTCTGTTCTTATTTAAACTGTTACGGAACATAAACAAGTAATAATATTTGAAAAAATCGAATGCCAACGCCATTTCCACTAGAAACCCAAACGTTTACAAAGACCCCTTGCCCTACTCTCCTAAAGTTACATGTGGAAAAAAGCCTAAATAGTACGGATTAGGGCAGTTATTTTCCTAGCTTAGCAATGAGGATAAACGCGCAAAGAAGTGCTCTTTGCGGAAAAAAGGAGGCGCAATCTTAAATCAATCAGAGCGCGCCAACCAACTGAAGCTCTGCCGCGATTTCTACAGACCGATAAGTTTAACCGCATTGAAAATATTTAAAGTTCCTGGAAGGAAAGGACAGTCGATACCATTTCGAAGCGGTTTATATTTTTCTTGGTTTACTTTTTATAAAAGTAAAGGATAATGTGTCTATTGGGGTCATCAATAACCTTAAATTTATCGCAATATTAATATACGACGACTGTGTGAATTTGCTTAAAAAGCCATGGCTCTTTAATTTTGTAGCCAAAATTTGGAAATTTCATCAAACTTTTGTTTATATGGAAAAAAAATTCCTTACCGTAGATCTGAAAAACTACGATAAAAGCTATACCAGAAGTTTGAGCTTCACAAATAATTTCAACGCGCTTTACTACATAATAATCTTTTATATCCAAAACAGTTCTTTGACAATCTTATAGAGCCTTGAAGAAAAAAATTTCTGAAAACTGACAAAAAAATTGTTAAGAAAGGTGAAGGTATTTATAATGTTAGCAAAGTGATACAGTTCTTCCTTCAGTGTTCTTGTCTTACTGCACCTCACTTATAACAAAGGGTTTATAAGTCCAGATTGACGTCATCTCCAATCAGAACGAATGGGGCCCATTCCCTCACCGTGTACCTTATCGTCTCAGATTCTCTCATCCACTTCATGGTCTGATGAAGAGCTTCACTGGCACTCATTTTGTCACACTTCACATGTCCGTAGAAACGAATCATGAACTCCTTTGTGGCTTTGTCGTCCACGGCCCACAGAGAAACCAGCACTGAACGAGCTCCTGAAGCAATGAAGGCTCGAGCGATCCCCACAACTCCCTCGGCTTTCATAATCTTTCCTTTAGCACTGTGACAACAGCTTAGTACAACAAGCTTCGCTCGGATCCGAACCTTGCTAACGTCCGCCAGGGTCAGCATGTAGTCCTCCTTCGTTGGGTTTTGAGGGGAGGATGGGTTAGGTGCACAAGCAATCTCTCCTCTTTCCGCGTCACCATGGGCGGCGATGTGTACCAGACACACATCAGTTATTCGTCGCAGCACTTCTTTCGTGGCTTGCATACCCAACAAAGGGTCCACCTCCAGAAGGTCAGCGATTTCTTTAGCTTCCTGCCTAGCTGCTTTCAATTGCGGAAGTGCTGTGACATGACTCACTTGTGGATCGGCTGTGATAATTCTCTGGGGAGTCAAGAATTAACTTAAGTGTTGACAGCGAAGGAATGATGCGAATACTGCACGAGTCAGACAGGTACTTTCCAGAATCGTCCTGCAGTGTGGCAAAAGGAACCATGACCATAGATCCCTCGGGAACAAGTACAAGCTGTCGGCCCTGAATACGGTCAGCAAATGGAGCGATGAGTGATCTGTACAGTTGATTGGGTAAGTTTTCAACCTCACGTACCTCGTCGTCTGTCTCTTCAAGGAGACGTTTCTCACTGACACTGTCGTGCTGGGTATCATCATCAGCAGACTGAATTTCATACAAGGCTGACAATGTACGATCCTCGCAGTTGACGTTTCGGCTACAAAAAAGTGACCCGAAATTAGCTTCAAGGAGACAATCAACTTCTGCTTTTTCTTGAGACATTACCTCCAAGTTCGGGCCTTGTTCATTTGTCATTATCCACAAGATGCTCTTATCGGCCGCAGAGCCAAAGAAAACTAAGATTTGACTCTTAGCCAAACTACCCATAAGGCTATATAGGTCAGTTTCACTCAATTTGGCCTTTTCTTGAATGCCGTATTCCTTTGCCAACAGTTCTGTCAATACACGGGCACGGCCTTGCTCTGCTGTACACAAAGCCTTGGCAAACTTACCAAGAACAAACAGCAAAAAGCAACGATACGTGTACATCCAGATGTTGACATCTAAGTCTCCATCAGAAAGTTTGGACTCGTCATTTAAAGGGTCAAGACTGTTCTCATAACCTTTGATGCTCTCAGCCAGGATGTCGCATGCTTGTTCAAAGTGCCCGTGTGTACTAATATAGAAACCAAGAACCCTGAGAGAAGTATGGTTCTTTTCGTACCAACTTCCTGTTAGTACTTTGTTTACATACTCACTAGCTTTTTCTGGTTGACCAAGGAGAAGGTGAAGGCGACAGAGTTCCACGTAAATATCGTATTGTAAGGTCTGGCCTACTGAATGGTCCTCTCCACAGATGTCAAGACCTTTGTGTAAACACTTCATGGCTTCGTCAAATTGATGAAGTTCAATAAGAACAGCGCCAAGCCTCATATAAACCGATAATCTTGCGTAAGGCAATTTTGCACCGAGCTGAACCCCTTTCTCGTAAAATTCCTTTGCTTCTTCGAACCTACCATTAATCCTAGAAAAGTCCCCTAAAGCTTGAAGCACAGAGGCTTTCCTTTCATAATCTCCAATTTCTTCGGTTATTCGAAGAGCTTCCTCAAGTTTCCAAAACGCTTTCTTTTTCTGGCGTGGCGAAAGCACCCTAAGTGCTAGTGTGATTAAGCATTCAACCTCTATCAACCTGCAACCACCTTTCCGACTCGTTTGAATTGATTTCTCAAGAAACTCTTCTGCCTCTTCCATCTGACCAACGTCAACATGTCTCAAAGCAAGCAGATAGTAGGTAGTTGCTTCTGTCTCTGTATCGCCAGATTCCTTGGTAACTGAGAGTATTTCCTCTAAACATTTAGTATTTCGGTCATGTTGGTTACGACCAAAAGCCAAACATACACAGAGTATTTGAAGACATGACTCTTCTGTCTTTTTGCTGCCAATTTTCCTACTTTTAGCAAGAGCAAGTTCAGCATATATCCTTGACTCATCATACTCAAGCAAATGTAAGTTGATGACAGCGATGGAAAGAAATGCTGATATAGTGCTGTAATCCAATTCCTTTCGTGTTTTATCATTCATTAAGGCTCTTGATGAATCAAATTTCTGTTCGATGAATTCCAATAGTGTCACCAACTCTTTGTAAAATTTTAAAGCTACCCGTCGACGCTTGGTGTTTTCCAGGAAACGTGCCACTGACGTTGTAATTTTCACAGCTCGCGAGGCATCCACTTTGTTCATATTTAACGTCGTTCTCTAAGTGAGTAAAGTAAAACCTTCATGAGAAACTCCATACAGTCGAAACTGTATTAAGCGGTCACCAACGTGACCGTCTAATACAGGTCGACTGCTGAATACAGTTTCCACAGATTAGCGGTTTTTTTTATAAAAAGCTTAAATAACGCAACTTTATGCCATAATTGACCAAATAATGTACAGAATCTT